>NW_004798106.1:94379-96632 GCF_000002075.1 Aplysia californica | reverse complement strand
TCTATCTATCTATCTATCTATCTATCTATCTATCTATCTATCTATCTATCTATCTCTCTCTCCCTGTCTCTCTTGCGGTTTGTTTCTCTCTATCTCCTTCTCACCCTTGCATCCCCCGCTCCCCACTCTTATTTCTCATTCTATGCATACAATACACACTCAAACACACACACGCACACACACACACACACATATACACACATACACACACATACACACACACACACACACACACACACACACACACATACACACACACACACACATGTATTATGTTTAAGAAATGCAAGATCAATATCAAAAGAATTTCGTACGCCTTTTCAGAAGAAATAGTGTATGAATATACGCGCGCGTGTGTGTATGTGTGTGTGTGTGTGTGTGTGTGTGTGTGCGCGCGTGTGTGCGTGTGTTTGGACCGTTGAATGGGGAAGGGGGAGGGTGGAGGGGGATTGGGGTGATCTTTGTTTAGGTTTTGGTTTTAATTGTTATTTTCATTTCCTGCAATAAGGCCAGCTTAATTTTCTGTGGCTTTTTAAATTTCAACAAAGTATTTACGTTCTCGGTTACAACTTTCCAACTACAACAAACAACACTAACAACAACAGCAACTACAATAGCGGCAAAAATAACTAGCCTGCAACCACAACGACGACGACAACAACAACAGGAATTACAACAAAGTGTAGATTTCCATTCAGTCTGCCAGACACAACAAACAACTTTCTTATCGCCTGGTGAGTTCTTAGAATTGACCCAAAAGAGACTGTTCTAATCGCCTTGTCAGTTCTTAGAATTGACCTAAGTATACGGCGAGAGTGATTGTTCCAATCGCCTTCTGTTGATTTTCTTCATATTTACAGACGTGAAAGGCAAATAGGAGGCTGATAGGCTGGCAGTCAGTACCGTGGTTGATGGTGAGGTGAAATTTGACAAAGGAGAAGTGTTGAAGACCCTTGAGAAAAAGTTGCGGGGTGAAGAAGACAAGGAGACAGCAGAACACCACGCAGTCATTAGCATGCGGGAAATGGGGATAGAGAGGGGAGAAGGAAGAAAGGAACGATTATCTGGAAAGGAAAGACGTCACCATAATCAGACAGCCACTGTAACAATCAGTATGGATACCTTACGGGCTTTGGTGCTTGGGGGACTGAGCAGTTTTGGACCTGTCCGGTGTGCAATGACTTTGTAGCAAAGAACAGGTAACACAGGTCACTACCTGGACGGGATGACCTTATGGTTGAACTTTGTTTCTTCCACGTTTTGTTGAAATTGGTGAAGACATGACTGAACGATTCTCATTTAGGTGGGTCTTCTTTGTCTAAACACCCTACACTTACTCACAGGTATCATCATAGTCAATGCCTTAGTTTAGTTTAGTTTTAGTAGAGGATTTTCGGCGGTCGCAACTGTATAAGGTCATATGAGCGCCAAGGGGTGAATGCCAACAGAGAAGTCCTTTCAGGGAATCAGGCTTACTCTGCTCACCTCTCTAGCTTCAACAGCACAAAATCTTCCTCGACTATCAAGCCCCCCCGTAAATCGTGGGTCACAAGAGAGTGACAAACATACAAAAGAAGTAGAGGGAAAATGACAATAGCAAAGATTAGAGAAGAAAAAGCAGCAGTTTCCTGCTGTACATCAGGCACAGTTATGAGCGTGACATTGATTACTCAGCCCATATACAATTCCACAATGCATGAACGAGAAATGTCCCCCCTTTGGGAATGGCCTAAAGACACTTCCGTCAGCAGCACTGCCCCGGGAGGGATATAGTCAAAGTCTGACACGATGAAGTCCACTAACATGGCATCTGATGAAAAGGGACACTAGACCAAGAAAAGAAAAGCCAAAAACAAAACACACAAAAACCAGCCTACTACTAAAGCATGATTGTGTGCGTGATTTGTACCAAGTAAAATTGAAAGGCAAATACAGCAACGATCCCTTCTTGACCTAGTTAGTGACTGTCTCCTATTGGAGAGAGAACCTACAGGTGACCTAGTTTACAGCTGCTGAAGACTATAATCTCTGTCTGTCTATCTATGTCTGTTTGTTTTGTTTTTGTAAAGTGTTTTACGGCGCTCGCAACTGCATAGGTCATATGAGCGCGCGGGACACTCCTAATATTTTCAGTTGGTAGGAAATTTTGAATTTTGCCTGGGTGAAGCCGAAGCCTACTCTTATCGATTTTAGACCACCAAGGGATCTTTAACGTGCGTAACTTGCACACGGGCCCTCCGAGATTTTCCGCCC
>NW_004798106.1:91256-92486 GCF_000002075.1 Aplysia californica | reverse complement strand
ACTCTTCAACACAACAATTAGAACAAACATGCAGCTATTACCGAATGGCATCATGCAGAAGAGTTAACGCTCAGATGCTACTGGATCGCTAACAACAACAACAACAACAACAACAACAACAACAACAACAACAACAACAACAACAACAACAACAACAACAGCAACACAAGTAAATACGTCATACACGTACCGAAGATTAGAGGTAATTCAAGAGAGTAAGATATTGTACAGAAGAGTAGGAGGAAGAAAATCAAATATAAGGACTATGGATGTTCGATAGGGAAAGAAGGAGCAAACCACTCCAGAACACCCGCTAACCACCCTTCTGTCCCTGAGCGATCTGATTGCAGCATCCCACCTTGTATAGAAACTCATCAAAATTAGTTGTTTTAGTAGAGGTTTTACGGCGCTCCCAACTGCATAAGGTCATATGAGCGACAGAAGATTAGAGGTGATACAAGAGAGTAGCAAACGTAAAAAAGAAGAAGGGGAGACAAGGACGATAGATGCTTGATAGGAAAGAAGGAGCAAACCAGACCAGAGCACCCACCTACTGCCCACACATCAAAATTAGACAACAGCCATGACAATCATGACAACAACAACAGCAACAGCATAAACAGGAATAACATAAACAACAAAACATAAACATCATAAACAACAAAAACATAAACAGCAACAACATAAACAACAACAACATAAACAACAACAACATAAACAACAGCAGCATAAACATCAACAGCATAAACATAAACAGCACAAAAACAACAACATAAACCACAACAACAACATAAACAACAACAACATAAACAACAACAACATAAACAACAACAGCATAAATATCAACAGCATGAAAACAACAACATAAACCACAACAATATAAACTGCAAAAGCAAACATAATAACAGCAACCACGGTAGCGGAAAAACAATCTACACTCCCCACTGGCTGAGGTAAAGTTTCAACTAAGTAAAAATCCCAAAGCCAAAGCCAAGAGAATCAATTAAACATGAGACTGCGAAATTAAACTTACCGCAAGCCGCAGTCAATGCACGCCACTCTGGCCAAAGATATGAAGGCTTTGGTGGTAACTTGGAACTAGGAACATAATATAACTAGACCTTCGATTGTGAAATTTGATCTCAGTCTCTCTGTCTCTCTGTCTCTCTCTGTCTGTCTGTCTCTCTTTCTCTCTCTCTCTCTCTCTCTCTCTCTCTCTCTCTCTCTCTG
>NW_004798106.1:88096-89188 GCF_000002075.1 Aplysia californica | reverse complement strand
CGAAGAAGAAGAAGAAGAAGAAGAAGAAGAAGAAGAAGAAGAAGAAGAAGAAAAACAACAACAACAACAACAACAACAACAACAACAACAACAAAAGCACCACCACCACCACCAACAACAACAACAACACAGTATTAATTACTCTGAAAGCCCAAATCGAAGAAATACGTATTACTGTGACTTGTGGCTTCTACTGCCTCGCAGCCAATGAGATCAATTCTGGGAGAGAAAAATTTGGCCCCTTTTGAGTGAGCACAATTTAAAATATCCACTTCCACTTGATGATATGCACTGCTTTCCGGTTTCTCTTTTGGCTTTGGCATTTCAAATTAATTTTATGAAGCCTCGTATGTGTGTCTTTAGTTGTTACTTTATTCATGTAAAGGTAGTCTAAAAAAGAGTTACGAAAAGAAAAGCCCAACTTATAAACAAAACTGGTCTAGAAGAGCAAATATAAGGGGAGAAAAAGCGGGCAGGAACCGGATGCCATGCCAACCGACTGAGCAAACAGTTAGTATAAGACTGGGAGAGAAAACTAGGTCACCTACATAATGGATGCCACTGGGTGCTAGTAAATACATGATTGTACACTCCTGAAGTGATTGTACATTCTTTACTCTCTTTAGTTTTTTGTTTTAGAAAGGTTTCACGGCGCTCGCAACTGCAGAAGTTCATATGGGCGCCAAGGGGTGGATATCAACAGAGAAGTCCAGACGGGGAATCAGGCTTCTGCTCACCTCTCTAGCTTCAACAGCATAAAGTCTACTTCGACTATCAACCCCACACCGTAAATATCAGCTCACAAGAGAGTGACAAACATACAAAAGAAGTAGAGAAAAAAATGACGATAGTAAGGATAAGGGAAAAAAAAGCAGCAGTTCCCCCTATGTTGCTGTGCAGATTATGAGCATGACATTGATTTTTTAAAAGCCCATTTACATTTGGTTTGTGCATAACAACATGCTAATATCCCACCTGTACCCTTTGGGAATGGCCCAAAGACACCTCAGTCAGTAGCACTGCCATGGTGGTTGGGGGGGAGGGGGCAGATTTCGAAGTTGAATCGGATGAAAGAAGGTGAGGGGGTAAGAA
>NW_004798106.1:84898-87895 GCF_000002075.1 Aplysia californica | reverse complement strand
CCCCCCTCTTTTTTTGCGCTGGTTCCTGAAATAGCTGATATGGGTCATCCTTGAACTTGACCCACTTCGATGGGAAATTGTTTCTTTTGATAATAATATTCTGTTTGTCCTAGGAAAATCCAAGCTAGTTATGAAAAGCCCCGAGAACTTGAAATCCCATTCGTTCCTTTCATCTTAAAAGTTCTAGTTTACGCTTTTTTGTGTGGCTATAGTCTAGATCTATACCACGATCAGGACCGCAGTTCTGCCGTCTTGTGACAGAAAAACGTAATATGCCAAAAATATAATTTTACAGGAGAGGCAAATAAAAGCAAATCAACCCAAAAAAAACGTTGAGTGTGTGTTTCAACTTAACTAAAAAATTAGGTTGGTCTGATTATTTTGTCAATATTCACTGGCCGGTCTAGATGGAAAAGGTCCCACCCTAAACACAACAGACATGACCCCTGCTACATGATAAATAGAGCAGACCAGGTCACAATCTTTAGACTCCGCTGTGGCCACAACAGACTCAAACACCATATTTATGCACACCAAATTAAAAGTGGGAGAGTCAGCGATCTGTGAATGTGGACACGACCAAGAGGATGCCAACCATATTGTTCAGCACTGCCCGCGCTACGCCACCCTTCGTACATAGACGTGGCAGAATGTGGCTCCCCTTGAGGGAACGTTCTATGGCAGTCTCTCAGAGTTGAAGCGAACTGCACAGTTTGTGAGCGACATCGGATTGACTGTCTAGCTGCTGTCATCGAGAACGAGGAAGAAGAAGAAGAACTGGCCGGTGTAACTTTTGTTTGATTTGCGGAGGTATACAGTAAATAGGTATGGAGAAATTGATTAAAATGTCTTTTGTCGAAACAATCATCATCATTCAGTGCCAGATCTGCGACAGACATCGGCGATCATGGTTTTCCATTCATTCCTTTGCTCTTAAAAAAAGCTACGTTTCCCTGATCTTTCCCTGTCACCCACTTGTTAAGGTTTCCCAAGTAGGTTGCTCTGGGCCTTCCCCTGCCTCGCTTGCCCTCAGTTTTGCCAGTGAGAGCTAGATGTTCAAAACCCTTATGTCTATTGAGGTGTCCCAAATGTCATAACAACATCGATGTGTAATTAATTAGGTCACAACCCATATTTTTAAAAGCCCAAAAACTTCCTTAATTTCAATTGTACAGGAATGAAACCAAGATAGAAAGACGGCCCATGAAATGGGCGTTTCCCCATGTATGAAAATGCTACTTAACCTATACATATACGTTCAGGGTTTGTTTTTGGGGTTTTTGGGGGGGGGGTTAGGGTGGGGGAGTGCGGTTGGTCAAAAGACGGCAGAGTTCATCAGTACGAAATTATTGTCTGCTCTCTTTTTTTTCTACGTCAGGTTTTTGGGTTGAAGGTGTTATACGGGTGCCAATTGTGGATGGGATCGGGTCTGGTCGGGTCGAGTCGGGTCGGGTCGATCGCCCAACTCGTCGCCTGAAGACAAACATGTTTGTCAATTGTCAATGTTGGACAATTGGTTTGGGCCACTATAGCCGCTTTGCACCCTTAATCTGGCTAGCAAACCGACCCGACCCGAACTGACCGTACCAATAGGCACCCGATACTTACGTTGTCACAGAGAGCCAATCTACACCTGGCGTTCTCGAACACAGGCGAAAAATCTTGGAGGTCCTGAGAGCAAGTTGCGCACGTTAAAGATCCCTCAGTGGTCGAAAATCGATAAGAGTAGGCTTCATTCAAAATTCAAAATTTCCTACCAACTGAAAAGTGATTGATGTGTCCCGCGCGATCATGTGACCTTATGCAGTTGCGAGCGCCGTAAAACACTTTCCAAAAAAACACAAAAACCCAGTGGTGGGTGCGACGTTTGGCTCCGACGCGATCATGCCGAGACGACGTGCGGAGACGACATGTTGGAAAAGTGGGCATCTTGCTAAAAAAAAAACTATCCGTACGCCTGGGGTAATTTTGTACCCCAGGGGTTGTATTCTTCACATTTTAGAATACTTCTAGAGCGAAGATCCCTTTGAAACTTTCAGTATTTCTAAAAAAAATCATTTTGACAGACTACAATGCAAAGCGTACGGATCGGATTAACGAGTAAATTTCCTCTTTGGAAAGTGGTGGCACAGAGTTCCACATGCCGTATGGATACGATAGTAAAACACGACGTACGGACAGGGTTAAGTGGTGGCACAGAGTTCCCTATGTCGTATGGATACGAGAGTGAAACACGACGTACGGACAGGGTTAAGCGGTGGCACAGAGTTCCCTATGTCGTATGGGTACGAGAGTAAAACACGACGTACGGACAGGGTTAAGCGGTGGCACAGAGTTCCCTATGTCGTATGGATACGAGAGTGAAACACGACGTACGGACAGGGTTAAGTGGTGGCACAGAGTTCCCTATGTCGTATGGATACGAGAGTAAAACACGACGTACGGACAGGGTTAAGTGGTGGCACAGAGTTCCTCACGTCGTATGGATACGATAGTAAAATAAGACGTACGGATAGGGTTAAGTGGTGGCACAGAATTCCTCACGTCGTATGGATACGTTCGTTAAACACGACGTACGGATAGGGTTAAGTGGTGGCACAGAGTTCCTCACGTCGTATGGATACGATAGTAAAACACAACGTACAGATAGGGTTAAGTGATGGCACAGAGTTCCCCATGTTGTATGGATACGATAGTAGAACAAGACGTACGGATAGGGTTAAGTGGTGGCACAGAGTTCCTCACGTCGTATGGATACGATAGTAAAACCCGACGTACGGATAGGGTTAAGCTGTCTGCGGTGTACCTTGGGGGGAGGCGATTAAGTGTCCGTGTCCAGGTAGGTATATTATTATCACAGAATCTTCCTGTCCGACACGCTCTTGGGTTCTGTGTCTATCGCAATGGTCATTTCTGAGTGTTCGGTACAGTGGTTGTGGGCTGCCTTTTGTGTTTTTATGGTTGCGTGTGTTTGTGTGTGTGTGTGTGTGTGTGTGT
>NW_004798106.1:83146-84571 GCF_000002075.1 Aplysia californica | reverse complement strand
TGTGTGTGTGAGTGTGTGTGTGTGTTTGTGTGTGTATGTTTGTGTGTGTGGCTGTGTGTAACCTAATATATTTGAAAGTGTCAGGGGAAACCCAACCAAGTGACCATCATCCTACCACGACTTCGCCTACGTCAAACATTTGTCTGATGGTCTTGGTTTATTCTGCTTTGGTTCTACTTGATTTACTTTATAAAGCTACGGTTTGTGAATGACACATTTCGTCTTTTACTCTGTCCCCGTGGTTTTATGCACCCCGAATAATTTAGCAAAATTTGATCATTTTTTGCATAATTTCTGAATATTTTCCTTTATCATTCTTTGTAAAAATTAACAGAATCGCATAATTTTACATTTTTGGGCTCAGTTTGCATAATTTCAGAATTTTTCTTGCATAAAGCGACGGCGTCAGTTTACTTGATGGATTTCTCAGGCATATTCTACAGGCACTGGTGTAAATTAAGAGCTAGTACCCTAACTTTTGGCGATAAATAACTTACCCTATTTTCACGAAACTTATCGGCTTGGTGTGTTCTTATCGTAGCCAACCGAACAAGTCGAACGAGAAGATGTTTTAGAAAAGATCAAGAGCTATAAAACTGAACCACCACAATGTAAATGTGAGGCAGCGTGGTGGAATCAGGCTCTCGTTAATTTTTGGGCATGTAGAGTTATTGGTATCATCTTAAAGCTTGTTTACTTGTCTTTATATTGATGAAAAAAAATATAATTTATCTTGAATACAAATCGAGATATTTGCGAAAGAAGGAGGTGGGGTTCACCTATTTTCAGAGGTAAAATTAGTGAGAAAATGGCCGCCAAAGATTTGTTATTTCCTAAGCTAAAGAGTCCGTGGTAACTAAAAATTTACATTTTTTTGTATCTTTAATCAACGTTTTTCAGAAAAATCCACACAAAAATGAGTACTTTAATATGCAAGAAAGATGTTGAGCCAAAAAACAAAAATTCGATAAAAATTCACAAACCTGCGGAAAAATGCAAGTTTCTTCACTTTGATTATTTTGACGAGAGCCTGATTCCACCACGCTGCCTCACAAATGTTAATGTCCCTTTAACCTGTTCACTGCTGTACAGAACACTAACACAGGACTGTAACTGTAAGTTTTCCGTCTTCAAATAGCCCGACAAAATAACTCTGGTGACTTCTGTGTTGGTTGAAGAAGGGGCGAGGGATAACTTGCAGGTAACGTTTGCGAATTTTCTCAATGTCTAGATACTGCGGTTTTTTATGGTTGCGTCTTGTGGTTTTAGAGAAACGAATCTGCCTCAGTGGTGGATCCGTTAAACCTGCAAAATCTCCCCCTACCTTTTGTCTCGGCAGGGGAGCCCATCGGAATTTCAACTATCGACCCGTAGTAAACGATACATTTCCAAAAAAGCAAGAACAGACAGATATAGAAATTCATT
>NW_004798106.1:74173-75284 GCF_000002075.1 Aplysia californica | reverse complement strand
CCCCTTTTTTTCTCTCTCAACATGAAATCTATGGAAGCTCAGTGTGTTGATGCAAATAAATGTTTTTATTAAAATGTTTTTGATAATGTGCGTCAGTTATGATTTATGCTGTTTTCACGGAAGTCTTTTCTGCAAAATGTGTATACTTTCTGTGATGAGGGCAAATTTTCTGAATAAAATGCCTACCTACCTACTTTCCTACCTACCTGCCTACCTAACTACCTACCTACCTACCTAACTATCTACCTACCTACATAACTACCTACCTACCTACCTACATAACTACCTACCTACCTACCTACATAACTACCTACCTACCTACCTACCTAACTACCTACCTACCTACCTACATAACTACCTATCTACCTACCTACCTACTCACGATATGAACATTATGTCTTTTTCCCTCACCTTTTTCATTTCGCTTTTATGACCAAAGCACCCCCTGGGGCAGTGCCACTGACTGTAGTGTCTTTAGGCCACTCCCAAGAGGGGGATATTTCTCGTTCAAGCACAGTAGAATTGTAAATCGGCGACTCATCCTGTCGTCACGCTCATAACTGTGCCTGATCTACATCAGGGAACTGCTGCTTTTTCTTTCTTTATGATTACTATTGTCATTTTCCTCTACTTCTTTTGTATGTTTGTCACTCTCTTGTGACCTGCTATTTCCGGGGTGCCTTGATAGTCGAAGCAGTCTTTGTGCTGTTGAAGCTAGAGAGGTGAGCAGAGTAAGTCTGATTCCCTGTAAAGACTTCTCTGTTGACACCCACCCATTAGCACTCATATGACCGTATTCAGTTGCGAGCGCCGTAAAACCTCTACTAAAAATAAAATCTGACCAAAGCTTTTTCATTTCAGACAAGCTGCATACAACCGAACTGTCCAAAACGACCACCCATGGTGTAGGGGAAAGGTGGTTGTCTGAGACAGTTGAACGTCTTGGTATGTGTGTTAATAATTGCACAACTTACAACATAGCACATACTCTCGCTCTTCAGCATGATCTATGTGGCTTCGTTGGCCTAGTGGTTAGGCTCTCCGACTCGCAACCGTAAGGTCGTGGGTTCGAATACCGTCAGGGACCTGACGTTGTGTCCTTGGGAAAGGC
>NW_004798106.1:72523-73726 GCF_000002075.1 Aplysia californica | reverse complement strand
ATTATAGGCATTATTAACCCAGCACACCCTACTTGCTTGGATTTACTTGGATCCAGAGCTAAGAATCATAGCAGGCGGCACATGTACATAGCTGCTCATCTCTCCTTTCCAACGTCCATCCCAGTGTCTTCCACCCTAGACCACTCAGAAACGTTCTCGGCTTCCCGGGAAGCATCCAGTGCAAGCTGTAGATTACACAGGTGGTCGTTTAAGTAAGGTTCGACTGTGTAATGTTCGGGGGGAGGGGGGTAATTTTTTAGTAAGTGTTTTACGACGCTCGCAGCTGCATAAGCTTCTATGAGCACGCGGAACACATTAAACACTTTTAATTTGGTAGGAATCAATTTTTATTTTGCCCAGGTGGCTGCCGAAGACTACTCTTACTGATTTTGGACCACCAAGAGATCTTTACATGGGCAACTTGCACACAGGCTCTCCGAGATTCTTCGAATCCCCCTTATCCGAGAAGGCTAGGTTTTTAGATCTTACCTACCCTAAGATTAAGGTGTGGCTGAAAGACAGCAGTAAGAAGGAGCCAAGGAGTAGCAGTAGAAATGCTGCAGAAAGTCAGGAGCTCTGTGGAGGGGGGAAAGGGGAGGGAGGGAGGGGGGCAGAAAATGCCTACAAAAGCAGACGGTAGAACATGGTTAGAGATCAGGAAAAGAGGTGAAAGGAGACAATTTTAGAGAAGAAAATTTTTCGTCACTTTCAAGTGTCGAACCCGGGACCTATCGAAAGAGAGGCGAACACCGTAAAATGTAGACCATGAGAGCCCCCTAAATAATGTATCGTTTTCCATGCTGGTTTTGGTCAGCGCTTGGTTACCTTTAATCCTAGTTTTCAATTCCCGACAAGTTTGGCACATGTTCAACATAGCATATCATTGAAAGTCTCCCTACCCCCACTTCCACCCACAATTCATAATTATGACTCTCTGTCCTTCCAGCATGCCATGCCGTATTTGATTCACTCCACACCTTCACTTCTCTTTCACTCCAAAAATAGAATTCAGAAGAAAAAACATTTTTTTTAAAATATAAAACCCTCTGGGGAATAAAACTTTGGTTGGGTTAATGTTTGCATGATAATAATATTATACATGATACACACACTCCGTATTTGTGTATTATATCTATCTATAGCGATCTCTCTCTCTCTCTCTCTCTCTCTCTCTCTCTCTCTCTCTCTCTCTCTCTCTCTCCC
>NW_004798106.1:68670-69927 GCF_000002075.1 Aplysia californica | reverse complement strand
AAAAAAAAAATTTTTTTTTAAATCTCTTGAAGCCGCTCCATTTTGTAAGGAGTAGGTCTACAGAACGTGCGGCTTTCAGCACCCGTTGTTTGGCGGGTTTCTTGTGTGTTCGGTCACCACCGAACATTACTTTCGAACGACGCGTTAAAAATGTGTGGGCGGGTGGTTGGCAGGTGCTCTGGAGTGGTTTGCTCCTTCTTTCCTATCAAACATCTGTCGTCCTTTTCTCCTCTCCTTCTATTTTGTGTCTATTACTCTCTTGTAACGCCTCTATCTAACCTTCGGCAATTATATGATCTTATTGTGTTGCAAGTGCCGTAAAACTCTTACTAAAACTAAAAATGTGTGGAGTCCAAAGAAAGACATACAGAGAACTGGTTCCAGGCATTCCATAAATTCAAAAAGAAAAATTAACCCTGTAGGAGTAAAAATATTGTTTACATTTTTACAGGGATGGAAAAAATAGATTCGAAAAAGAAGTGGAGACAAAAACAAGCCAATTCATTTCAGAACTTTTCTATTTAAAAAACACAATTGGTGCATTTTGCGTTTCCAGTTTTCGAAAGCAAATTTCTTCTTCATAGATTTTATATTAAACAAATGCCTGTTCACTGAATTACATTTCTTCCAAATTACAATATTCTGGGCCAAATCGTGTACGTAATATTCATTAAAAAATTGTATAAAGATTTATTTTTTTAAATTTTTTTTTTTGGGGGGGTCGTTTTTTTTAAAAATCTCCCCAATACGTTCTCAAATGACATTAGTGGGTGGTTCACGGGTGCTCTGGTGGGGTTGGCTTCTTCTTTCCTATCAAACTTTCTTATCTCTTCTTCTTTTTTATGTTTGTTACTCTCGTGTAACACCTCTAATCCTCTGGCGCTCATATGACCTTATGCAGTTGCGAGCGCCGTAAAACCTCAACTAAAACAAACAAAAAGTTTATTTCCCTTTTGAATTCATAAAAATTATCAATCCGGTTTGCCACAAAATTTTCTCTTAAGAAATTTGAAACTCTATAGTTTTTAGTTTAAGTAGTAAGAGTTTTAAGGCACTTGCCACACAAAAAGGTCATATAAGTGCGGAAGATTAGAGGTGTTACAAGAGAGTAGCAAATACAAGAAAGAAGGAGAAGAGAAATAAGGACGATATATTATGTTTGATAGGAATGAAGGAGCAAACCACACCAGAACACCCGCCAAACACCCTCTGAAACTCTCTCTGAACTTCGAAGTTGTTCTTGTTTTTGTGGGGGGG
>NW_004798106.1:66541-67725 GCF_000002075.1 Aplysia californica | reverse complement strand
CCCTCCAATTTTCTGTTCAGTTTTAAAAAAAATAAAATCTAAGATACCAGTCCATCCACGGTCACCTCCACGCATGACCTGATTCTGCCACAGAAGTGGTAAAACGCGACAGAAGGTGGTTTTTGTAAAAGGGTGTCTTAACGTGGTGGAATCAAGCTCTCGTCGATGTTTGGTCAAGTAGAGTTATTGGTATCATCTTAACGCTTGTTCTTTTGTTTTGTTTTGGATCAGAAAAATATCCATGTATCTTGCATGCAAGTCGAGAATTTGCGAATGAAGGAGGTGGGGTCACCTGGTTTCAGAGGTAAAATTAGTGAGAAAATAGCCGCCAAAGATTCGTTATTTCCTTAGCTGGAGAGTCTGTGGAAACTGAAAATTTACATTTTTTTGGTGCCTGTAATCAACGCTTTTTTAAAGTAAAATTCACCAAGAAATGTGTTCTTAAATTAAATAGACATGAAAGGGGATAAGCCAAAAAATCTAAACAAAAATCTATACAAATTCACAAACCTGCGGAAGAATGCCAGTTTCTTATTTTTGATTTTTTTGACGAGCGCCTGATTTCACCACGCTGTGTTTAATGAATGCAGACACTTTTCGCCCACTGTTAAAACTATTTACCTCATTTTAAAAGCGGCTTCGATCCTGTCTGTCAGGTCCAGCCCGGGCTGAGAAGGATACAACGTCCCAGCAAAAAGACGGAAACACTCGGTTAAAATTCTTCCCAAACAGGAATCGAACTCGAGTCTTCTACGTGTAACAGCGTAACGTCTAACTGCTACACCACAGACGCTTCTGTTCACAAAGTATAATAAATAATCTGTGCGATGTAGCGAAGACACGAGAACAAAGAGCTGAATGAACATCAGAATTAATCTACATCGTCTTCCTCAATATTTTGACAAAAACCACCACCATCATCATCGTCATCATCATCATCATCACCACCATCATCATCATCAACATCACCATCAACATCACCATCATCATAATCATCTCTGAAAGTGGCAGGGAATAAAAAAGGTTTCAGACTGTAGATTTTCCCAATTTAATACAGGTTCTACGTTTCACCCTGTAAAGGGCTTCGTCAGGAACACGATACAAAAAACCATCATCTTTATCATCATCATCATCATCATCATCATCATCATCATCATCATCATCATCATCATCATCATCATCAT
>NW_004798106.1:63312-64563 GCF_000002075.1 Aplysia californica | reverse complement strand
AATAATATTAATAATAATAACAGTTCGTCCAAGAATGTTCGACGATGACCAGTGCATCCGCTGATGAGAAGAATAATATTCAAGTGAAGTCGCAGGATTAGAAGAATAGATCTAAAAGGTTAAGGTGACTTATGGTTTCAGATATGGCAGATGACTCCTATTCTGGCAGAGAAAAGTTCTCCAAATTTTGAGCATTCAAGAGCTCCACTTCCACAATATTTCCTAGAAATTTTAAGTTTTAAATGTTAACCCTATCCGTACTCCCTGGGGTCATTGTGTATCCCCGGGGTTGTATTCTTCGCATTTTAGAATACTTCTAGTACAAAGATCTCTTTGAAACTTTCAGTATTTCTCAAAAAACCATTTTGGCAGACTGCTATGCAAAGCGTAAGGATCGGATTAACTAGTAAATTTCCTCTTTGGAAAGTGGTGGCACAGAGTTCCCCGCGTCGTATGGATACGATAGTAAAACACGAATACGGATAGGGTTAAGTGGTGGCACAGAGTTCCCCACGTCGTATCGATACGATAGTAAAACACGACTACGGACAAGGTTAATGGTTCTAAAGCCACAGTTAAACGCAACGATAAATTGAACCAGATTCGTCGTATGCGAGAACTGTCCGTGTTATCGAACTATGTAGTCTGTTTGCATGTTCCAATCTATCGTCCAGTTTTCTTTCGATCGAGGAGATTCCTCGTCATAAAGCCGCCATATCTCTTTGCGACGACACCGGTTTGCGTGTGCTCTATGTGCTACCGCTTAGCAACATAAAGAAAAAGAGGCTTATTTGGACAAAAGACTGGCTTTTAAAGTGAAATAATATTTCCACCCACACAAACGGGAAAGGGAGGGGGGTGGGGAGGATGCTCGTGATTCTACCCTGCATTGATTGCAGGTTACAGACACGTAGAAACATTTTCAGTTTAAAAACAAAACAAATCTCTACCCTACAATCGCAAAGTTATATCTGCTCAGTACCTAGTTTTGAGAAATTTGACGCTAAAAATTTTGAGTTTCACTTTATTATATTATGGTCAAGTTTTTACGAATGCAATTCTTTGAAAGTCTTGATAACGACTCTGAACAATCTTACCGACCATTTTGATGGAGTAGATAAAACATTTGGTTTCTGACATCCAGATTTTAGTTAATCCATATAATACGGCTGGATGCACATGACGAGCGGCCTAGAGCTCTCGGAGATAGACCCATGTGCAGGCACAGAACTGTGGGGAGGGGGAGGGGGG
>NW_004798106.1:60834-61974 GCF_000002075.1 Aplysia californica | reverse complement strand
GTAGTAGTAGTAGTAGTAGTAGTAGTAGTAGTAGTAGTAGTAGTAGTAGTAGTAGTAGTAGTAGTAACAGCAGCACCAGTAAAGGAGTAGTAGTATAGTAATTAGAAGCTTGTTTCTCACTTTCAGGCGATTATTGTGTCCCATTATCGAGCAGACGTAATCAGTGGAGCGACAACGGGGCTTAATTTGACGGCAGTTGCCAATGAGGTTGGCTCCAGCTGCTTCCCAATTTATTGGTGACTTCTCCGAGGCTCGCTAAAAGACGTATCTTGCTCCCGAAATGACCGTTTTGTGCCCAGAGGCTAAAAAAAACAGCACCTGGACATGGATGGCTGGTGCCTCTATAAATAGATTATTGATTGTCATATCAAGGTGTGTGTCTAGTTAAAAAAATAAAGTCTTAATCCCCGTAGGATTATGCGATTGTGCGGCCGCGGCGCTGCCTCGTTTTTTCGCGTAATTCTGCAACATTTGCATAATTTTGGATTATTCGCGTTTTTTCCCTTTTTTTTCCCTTTTTTTTGACAAAACAATAAATTAACGCTTCGTCATGCGACTCTGTGACTAAAGGGACGTAATCACCGTAATAAGTCTCATTTAAGTGAAAAGTTGGTTATTTCCCTTGTTAGAAGATCTTGGTTATGGGTTGTGATTTTGTTCCTTGAGCATCCATCAAAAGCTGTTGTTCTCATGTCTTCTGATGTTTCATGTTTGACAGGTGTCCCTGGTTTTAGTAATGTGCCAGCATCAGAGGTCCAGACGTCCTTTTTTAAATTTAAAAAAAAACAATTGTCTTTCCTCTATAGATCTAGATCTAGATCTACAGCTGAAAGTTAGAGAGATTATTGTTTTTGGTTGTTTGTTGTTTTTTTTTTGTTTTTTTTATGTGTATTGTTTTCTTTTCCAAATACACAACAAATTACTGATACTGATATGTTCTGTTTTCAATTTTTCTGTACATAAAACAAAGAAAATCATGAAACTTCGTGTTGAAAAAGTGCAAAACATGTCGCGAATGGTGTTATGCTTGCTTGCATTTATTTTTGTATAATTTTGCTTTTTTGTGCATAATTTGGTCTTCTAAATGTTCTTAATTCTACAGGGACAGTCTTATAAAGACGAAATGTGATGTCACAACCC
>NW_004798106.1:43113-58525 GCF_000002075.1 Aplysia californica | reverse complement strand
TAGGGGGTGGGGGTTGGGGTGGGAGAGGGCCTTGCAACAGCCTGTCCCCGTCGTTTTATGAAAGAAACATCGGGGAATAAAGCATCTTGCGTGGGTCTTTTAAAGTTAGGTCCTAGCCACATGGGTGCTGTGGACGCCTGCAAAGTTTCAAAGGTGTGGGTTAGGTAATAAGGGAGGAGTTTGTGCACAAAGCCTCCCAAGTCCACTTTTATATATAGACCTAGATCTAGATCTATACTAGCTGGGCCCCCTTTCGATGAAAGGAATGATCAGTGCATTAACATCAGGTGAAAGTCATTGGCCTACGATATTACACTCTACTGGAGTGGAGCAATAAATCTTGAGAGAAAAGTGACACACGTGTTTCCAAGTTTTCAAATATATAATAGATGTATAGATTGAGTCTCTATTTCCAAATTCGTTGTTGTACACTCCAGAATTTCAAAGGTGTGGAAACAGTGCGCACAGCTAGTGAACGCAAACCTCACTTGTTTACAATGGCGTCTTAGAAGACGGACTTTCCCAAGATTAGAACTCTGTGTGGATGAAACAAAGTTTGGAAACATCGGGGAAAGCAGTTTGCGTGGATTTTTAAAAGTTAGGTCCTATCCACATGGATGCTGTGGACGCCTGCAAAGTTTCAAAGGTGTGGGTTAGGTAATAAGGGAGGAGTTTGTGCACAAAGCCTCCCAAGTCCACTTTAGATGTCCCTTTTCTAGCACCATTTTACTCAATCGAGGGCGGCAGCTTCGCACTGCACACCTTCTGCCTTTGAATAGTGCGTGCACATAGATTTACACCTAGGCCTAGACTTACTAAACCATAGCGAACAGTAGATCTACGTACTTACTACTTACTATACTAGTCTAGATCTACAGTTCGCTAACGCTTACACTACCGGTACGCTTAGCATCCCAAGACCCCACGGCTGTGGCTTGCAACGGTATCGCGAAAAGCACACGCCCCCACACACTTCGCACAGTCCAAGATTAACCAGCACTTGGGATGCGCGTTTAGTATGCAAATGTTTTTTTACTGAAAAACTTCATTTTAGACTCTCGATGTTTTACTGGCATGGGTAATACGATATAAGCTTTCATTTGGGGAAAAAAAGGGTTTTTTTCGAAATTCGGCCTCTGCACGGTTAGCATCGCGCACAGTCTATATATTACGAGGTATACATTTTAAAAAAAATATATGCATGTATATATATAAGTATATATTATGCATAAGAAACATACATCAGCAGAATAACAGATGCATCTTTCAACCACATGCAGGAATTTCTCACAGACAACAGACAAGATGGAGAACATGTATCTCACTCCCAGTCTTTCTGCTGTCCCTCTCAACCCGGGTCCTATGCATATATGAGACTGTGGAGCATCACCTGTTCCACTGTACAGCCCTAAATGACATCAGAGCTACCCTTCTCCCTCCGAGACCTAACATAGACAACACACTCTATGGAACATTACAGCAACTGCAGCAGACCTGCACTTATCACTACATGGCATTGGACAGAAGGGCGAGAGCCCAGCTGTTGCTGGATCGATAACAACAACTCAACCCGGGTTCAACCAGACAGGCAGGGTCGGAAGCCCGCCTCCTAAATGACCTAAAGTGGGTCAATGAGGGCGTAAAAAACACCTATTGGTACATTACTCAATTTTTTGAGCAGGTGATGGTCACCAGTAGATACCAGGGTCAGTTGGGGGTTTTTTTTATTTCACGGAGGTTTGGACCAAGGGAAATAACTCAACATAATCATGTCCCTCATTATTCTTGTCATGACAGAATCATTTCCCTTGAATCAAAAAACTACTATTTTTGACAAAATATGTCCGAAGTTTGTTTTTTTCGCAGAACAGAAGTGACGCTACAACATGTTTGTGTTCATGTGCACAAAAGAGTTTACCGTCAGCAAGGTGTTTGAATGTTCGAGGCCCAGAAACAAAAAATCAATTCAGGAGACAGAAAAAACATGTTTTATTCTATTATCACTTGTAGGCCTGCCTACAATACATATCTTTTCTTGTTACTACACACTTTTCATAACGGCGTATGGCAGTCTTACACCAAGCAGTCAATATGTTTACTCGAGTAAGTCAACGTGTTCAGAACTTATGTTCCCAAAACTAGAGGTACGAGAATGAGTTAGAGGCCAGCACCTGACACCCTGGCCAGTGATGATGAGAACAGGAGCACCACTACAACCAGGGCAGGTGTCTGCGGTATACACACGACTCGATTTGATTAACAGTTTTGTTGGGACATCAGCCACATCGCTCCGACTTCCACCACCTGGATCATTCCATGATGAAGTGCTGGAGGATTCCTGTGTGGAAGAGGATAGGTCTTGACCATTGAACGTACTGGAGATCAGACCTTCGTTACTTTGATCAGTCTGTTCTTGTCCTGGTCGATCTAGATCTCCAGAGGGTGGACCCGGGGGGGCAGACGTTGGAGACTGCGCAGCCATGGTATGTGTGTCAATCAGTGCGTCTGTGACACCAGTGTCCTCACCACCCTGTTGAAAGCCCATGGTGATGTGCTTGCTCAATCCGTGTGGATGAGACACTATTGTAACCAGGTAAGGAGGCTCAATTTTACCAGCAAGGTTCCTGTTCATGGTATGAAGTTGTCTGGAGAATAGTTGGATGACCATGCGCAGTTTTCCAGCAAATTCAGTGTCATGGGTTACTACAAGTAGGTCATTCAAATCGGCCTTCTCATCCCGCTGAATAAGCTGTACACCCTCAAAAGTTTTAACATTGGATCTATCGTAGCTGTCGAAATTGAATTCTGCTACAGTTCTACAAGCCTCTGCGTCATCGTAAATCACATGGCAACCTGTCCTCAAAACAAATCCTTTCCATTTCTGGCATGGCTCTGAGCCTTGTTGACTGCAGTGTGAACAAGGGCAGGGTCCTCTTCCACTGAACCCGTCAAGGTTCTGTAACCACCCCGTGCCGAAGCGAGCTAATCCAGGACGATATAATTTAAAAAGTTCAGGCCTGTCCTGAGATACATAGTCTGTTTTTATGCGTACAGTTATTTTGGCGAGGAGTTTGATAATCTGATAAATGCCCTTGTAAGGTGACGGTATCAGCTTCATGGAAAACTTCCTCATGGGTATAAAATTCTTATGGTAAGGATTCTTCCTGCAACGTCTGACATAGTCCAGGTCACCGATTATCTCTGAAAATAAGACAAATAGCACTTTTAGATACCAAACTAGTCAACATTTGAATAGAAGAACATAACGTGATAACTCATTTACAACCTGAGGTCAACTTCTTTTGATGTGGGCACTCTGTTGGCACAGTTGGTACCATGCTGGACTATATAGCGGATGACCCTGGTTCGAATCCCAAACTGGGTGTTCTTAGGAATTGAACTCGGGTTTCCTGACTGTATGCAGCAGCAAAGCTCTTAACCGCTTAGAAAATCCACACCATAGATGCCTGTCTGCATAATAAGATCATAATTATGTGAGGAGGGGCATGTGATGAGCTGAGCAGGAATCATTACTATCATTTCTGACTGCAATGTAGATAGCTTAGATTCATATCCAAAATGTGTCAAGACACTATAGAATCAGGCGCAAGTCCATTTTTGGCAATTATTGGTGTCATCTTATAGCCTGGTCATTTTCCTTGCTTTTGTAAAAAAAAAAAAAAACAACTCAAAATGCAATCTTAAATACAAGTTGAGATTGGATTGAAAGATTGATTTGATGTCAGAGGTAAATTTAGTGAGAAAATGGCTGCCCACGTTTGGTGACTTCCAAAGCTGTATTATCTTTGAAAACTCAAAATTACATTTAGGTGCAGTTTAGAAACGTTTGTCAGTAAAATACATGCAAGAATTTGTTTTCAAAGGGACATAAAAGTAAAGGTGATGAGCCCAAAAACAAAATATTTAACAAAAATTCTCCTTCGGGCGGAAAAATGTAGGTTTCTTTGATTTCCTTATTTTGACGAGTGCCTGATTTCACCAGGAGGCCACACAAACGTATTCTTGCATCCTGGGTGCTATAGACAGTTGCATGTCCTTCCTCCCTCTTAACTCAGTACAATCAGAGCTAGTCTTAATTCGTGGAGAATGTAGCGGTCACACAATTGATATTTCCCCATCGGCAGAAGACCTAGGCATTTACATGGCTCATTTCACATCATCAAACAGAAATGGGAAACACTAATTGACATTTTCAGCAGGATAATGAGTATGCTGTCGTGTACCTTTTTAACCTTTTGACAAAGCAATAAGAACTGAAATATACGAAGGCTCATGAATAACGAAGTAACGCTTCATTTTTTAAAGTGACCCAAGCAGGTCTTCAAGATAAATAATTATCAAAATCCTTCTTAATCTAAAATTACAACTTGATATAAAGGTTAAATAGCCCAAACATGTTGAGAGGGATGTAAAAGTGTAACCACCAGTGTTGTGTAGAAAGGATAATACAATGATGCGATGATTCCCTACCAAAGACGGGGTTGGAATGTGTGTGAGGGCATGTGTGTATGTATGGGGGGGGGGAGATTCATTTGGCTGATTAACTTTGTTACATGTACCATGTGAAAGTGAGTACCGGTAGTTTGAGCACAGAGTTCATTCCTTGGGAGCAAAAGGTACTCAAGAGGGACCACTTACTCCGTCTTCGAAGCTCAATCTAAATTGTGTCTGGTGGCTTGGGAAGCTCAACGTCACCATTCATGATGATACTATAACACTTACCAGAGGTCATCAGGGAAAGTGGTTCTGCCTCCTCTTTGCGGCTGTCATTATTTCCAGAGAAAGCTGGTGACAGTTCAGCTTGAGGGCGTTCACCACTAGAACTGCCAGAGGGCTCTGTGTCAGTTCCTGTTTCTGTAGCCAGCTGACCTTCCGAGTGACTCTGTTTACATGTTTGCTCTTTGACACCAGGGCGGCTCTCATTTCCGCCACAGTCGCTCCCTACATCTTTATCTATTTTTCTCTTTTCCATTCGTCTTCTTTCACTTCCTTGTCTTACTTCACCTGAACTGTCATTAATGCCACTTCCTTGTCTTACTTCATCTGTACTGTCATTAATGCCACTTCCTTGTCTTACTTCATCTGTACTGTCATTAATGCCACTTCCTTGTCTTACTTCATCTGTACTGTCATTAATGCCACTTCCTTGTCTTACTTCATCTGTACTGTCATTAATTTCGCTTCCTTGTCTTACTTCATCTGTACTGTCATTAATGCCACTTCCTTGTCTTACATCATCTGTACTGTCATTAATGCCACTTCCTTGTCTTACTTCATCTGTACTGTCATTAATGCAACTTCCTTGTCTTACATCATCTGTACTGTCATTAATGCCACTTCCTTGTCTTACATCATCTGTACTGTCATTAATGCCACTTCCTTGTCTTACATCATCTGTACTGTCATTAATGCCACTTCCTTGTTTTACTTCATCTGTACTGTCATTAATTTCGCTTCCACAATTAGAACCGAGTTCTGAAGTTGTCGCCACCAAACTACAGTCATCCACCAAGCCCCTCCCTTCACCAGGACCAGTCTCTTGTTCGTCGCTGTCACTTTCCTCATCACCAGAACCTATAATCAAGGAGTCATACTTGTGTTCAGTCTTTTTCCATTCCAAGCTAACACCACTGCAACTGTGTTCTGGATTGTCAATCAACTCTCCCCTATGAGGTGCCTGAAAGACTCTCCGCCCTTCCCTGCCAACCACGTACACCGGTGAACCACTGCACCCACAACAAGTCGGGGTGTCGTATTTGTAGAAGACTGACTCGTGGAATTCACCTTCATTTTGCAGTACACATCTCCGTAGACATTTGCCAACACTAATCTGTTTATTGCAGCCGTGGGGGTGGGAAACAATAACAACCAAATTCTGCTCAGTTAGCTCTTCGGACGATGTCGCCTCCAGTGGATCCGACTTTGTATTGTAGACATAGTCAGTAATAGTCACCACGTAAGTCCAAAGCTTGTAGTCGTGTGTGACAGCAATAAACTCGCACACGTCACCTTCTGGGTCACTGCTTTCTACGCGAACGCCAGTAAGAGTTCTCACTTTATCCCGCTCGTGCTCGCTGTCGTAAAACATGATTACTTCGGCTCCGTCTGCCTCTTCATCGTCAAACACAACATGCTTGTTGGTGTACACTCTCAATTCCCCCCACTCCATCGCAGGTTCTGAGGAACTCCTGCATGTCTTGCACACGCAAGGACGATCTTTGTAGAAGTTACATTTCTTAGCGCTCCACAACCATCCACTTCCGTGTGAGCGGATGCCCCTCTCTCCCTTCTTAGTTCTCTTTGAACTCATCTTTCTAAGAGCCACCTTTGCTGTCAGTTTCGCAAGAAGTTTAATGGTATCCAGAATACCCTTGTCCTGGAAACCTTCAGGTAGAGAATTTAGATCAAAGTTTGGAACAGGCGTAAAGTTTCTGTGTCCTTTGTTCTTGTGGCAGTCATTATAAGCTTCATGCAGGTCACGTTCCTCATTCACGTTTATCTGGATCTCATGTGAAACTGGGAAACAGAAATAAGATCAAACTTAAAACAAAATGACCAGAAATGTAGCTCTAGCGTAAAAAGATCATCAGCATCATCATCACTTTTAAATCAGCATCATCATCACTTTTAAATCAGCATCACCAACAACACCATCAGCAACATTATTATGATCAGCACATTTTTGCCACCACTAACAAGACATCAACAAAAACAACAGCAACAATGAGAGCAAAATTCTGTTTCAATAACCCCCGTGCCCCCCCCCCCCCAATCCACCCGCACTCACTCCCACATTTACAACATAATTTTCCCAGTGCACTCACCTGGAGGGGGTGAGTTGAACTGCCCGGGTCTGGGGGTTTCTTCTGCCATCTCATCTCTCTTCACAGCCTCCAGCAGTCACTAAGGACACAAATTTAAAAATAAAAACATTACAGACAATAGAAAAAATATAAATTATGATATCTTTTTAAAAATTTATCAATTTATTCATACATACTTATACTTATATAAATTAGGGCTTTTAAGTTTATGGGCAATTTTCCTGAAAACTTGAACTTTGGGCAACATATGAATCAGATTTTAAATTTCAACCAAACAGCTTCAAGAAGTATTCAGTTTATCTTTGACATTATATGTCTAGTTTTGGTACCTACAGAGTTGATGTAATAGCTTGCTTTGTTTCTTTGAAAACTGAAATAAAGTTTAGATCAGTGCACGTGCTGTGGTCTTTACCGCTACATCCTTACACACTTGCAAAGTTTCAGATCAGACAAGCATGACAAAAACTCGTTTTCAGCAACCTCACGTCCTAGCAGCACTGCAAAGCCACAAGCAGGATGACGTGATACATGAACTGTTTCATATTTTTTATGGTCCTAATAAAGGCCACACACAGGTTTTTGGGGTACACTTTGGGCCCAGACAATGTTTTTTGAGTTTTAAGAAACTTCCCTCGAAAATAATGTGCTAAATCGAATGGAAGTACTCTCAAAGTCCTATTTCAAACAGATAGCTCCAGAAAGTTTGCAACATTGTGAACCAATACAATGCTTTAAATGTAGAGCAATTTTGAGATGTTTTTGCTCCTTAGTCCTTTCCTCAAAATGTTCATTTCTGGGCTTTAAAAGCTAAAAACTCAAAGTCAAAGACTATTCAAGACAAAGTCATGAAATTTGTATCACCATACCATTCCAAATGAAATGACGCCAGCTTTTTCTAATTTTTGAAAAAAAAAAAGTTTTATGATTTTTTTCACTTTGCTATTTTGACTATTTTTGTCATTCGCCAATACGCAAGTCTCTCAAAATTAATACAATTATTAATGTTTACAATTTCAAGAAATGCTAGCTACATTTTCTTAAGATTTTTATGCAGATTACAAATATGTTATTAGTTCAATGTACTTTATAGACAGCATGAATGGTTTTTGAGTTTTTAGTTTTTGAAAATGGTCCTTCAGACAGTCCAGTTTCACTCTAATCTGCGATTATGTAACTGATGCATGTAATGATTCCCAAAACTGATGATTTCTAATCACTGAATGGAATACTATGAGAAAACAAGAAAAAACAAGAAAAAATCACTTCATTCTAGAACTTGGTGCTAAGTAGAGTAGTGGCTGCAACTTTCCACCACCAGCTTTAACAGTACTGAAGGCTCAAAAATAATGAAAAACCCTCAAGTGCCACACCAGTTTAGACGGCTGAAGCCGAGGTAGATTTTTTTTATATTTAAAAAATCCTGGCGGCCCAAGAAACACACTGTAAAAATTCATAGAGGTTCATCAACCATTTAGCTATCATATAGAGCGACTTCCTTTGGTATTTACTTCAGCGCAGTGCATTCACTAGTAGCTTAATTCTTTTTAGTGTGCCTGGTTGCGTTACCAACTAAAGTCACCAGCGGTAGCGAGTGCATATTACGGCATGGTGACTTAAGTCGCCGACGGTACTGTAAGTGTTTAATTAATTAACAATTATATATATATATATATATATATATATATATATATATATATATATATATATATATATATATATATATATATATTGAAAGTTAGTTATAATGTAAACTGTACTTTCAAAAGCGTCTGTGCCTGTTTAAATTTTCAGAAGAATGCCCACCATAATGTACTATTTAACATTATGATTTCTGACTATACTTGACATCTTATACCAGCGTCTGTGGAGTAGCAAGGAAGGCACATCACCGTCACACACAAGAGATTTGAGTTCATTTCCCATGTGGGGAAAATCTTTATCGAGTCAGCTCCCTCTGTCTGTCGGCACGGACATTGTATTCTCTCAGCCGAGGTTGGGTCCAAAAGTGAAGGGTCGAAGAAGCCTGTCTGCTAAACTAAATGATCCACATGCTGTCAATATGGGGGTATAGAATAATATCTACAATTACAATTATATAAAAAATACTCCGCACATCGTTTCATTTGTTAAAGTTAAAGATGATATAGGATGTAGACTATTTCATAGTAAAACACAATGACATTGATGAAGGTAGAGCAGGAAATATTTCTACCTTTACATTGGACATAGGCCTACAGAGGTCAAGGCATTAAGGCCAAGGTTGTCAACAATTAAGAAGTGACAGCTTCACAGACTTAAATACTTCAATAACGGGTGCACTAATAAACCTCAATATCAGGCCTACCTATTCACCGAGACAAGTCCAAATACTTCAATAACAGGTGCACTAATATAAACCTCGATATCAGGCCTACCTTGTCACTGAACCTATTGTGACGTGTATGATGACTTCACATTCGTATTGTCAACTAATGGATTGAAAAATGTCGTGTGATTGTTTGCTTATAAGTTATAGATCTATGCCCAGTGCCCATTGGCACACGGTTCAGTTTAGTTTGGTAGGTATATAAAGGCTAGACAGATTGAGGGCGAAAAACGACCGGCACAACCGAACGAAGCCAACGGTAACCTTCAAAAACAAAGGCGGTTGTTTTCAAGGCTGTGAGTCGGGTGATTGACAGTTTAATGTTTGTGTTTATGAATGTTGTTATTCCACTCTTCAATTCAGATTTGTTCTTAGTCATAAAGACAGTCTGAGGCTGATTAAATTTGACCATGCACCTTAGGTGCGTTATATACTGAAAAAAATATATAATAATTTAAATAAAACCTGCCACTGCCACATGTACGAAACGCTAGTCTCATAGATAGATCTAGATCTATATATAGCTAGCTATGCCAGGGTCTGTTCTTTGTTCAAACCATTTTGATTTTCCCTCTGTTAGGAAAATTACCTTCTTTTGCGACGTAGTCTAGGTGTAACCTCAGTCTCAGTGTTTCCTTTAGATCAAAACTGATGAAACGTTTCCAGTATCGCTTTGGCTTTATGTTACTGCAAAGATTCTACCACAGCACAAAGTTCCTTCTCACGGCAGTTTAGGCCTAGTCCGAAAGAAATTGAGGAATGAGTATATCTAGATTAGATCAGCCAACGAAACCAACAAGAGCTGCTAAAGTTAAAACAAAGATCTTTGGTATTTTATGCTGGTATCTTTGGTTAAAGTTAACGAGCTCTAATCATTGGCGCTGGAGAAACCACCGGAAGAACATAATTACTGTTACTATAAATATCTATCGGAAATTTCTAGGCCTATTGCGTTCAGTCGAGGCCACAGAATTCTACACTTATAGAAGCGGAACTCCCTCTTCGCGATCGCCGATTCGCTGTGAGGAATTGAAACTAAAACATGGCGGCCAGTTGAGGGCACCTTTGGCTGCGCCGCACAGCGAGGCTTCGCGTTGCTATGCACGCTGATGCTAGTGGTAGGGCTTGGAAGACACCTTACATTAAGTTACATCAGTATTTTAAAACTTTCTTCGAAGAGGAAATATAGTGAAATAGTCTAGTACATTTTTACTGCCAACAATATGTCATAATTGGCAATGTTACAATGTTTTTGTATCTGTATTGTTGGTTTGTTGTTGTTTTTTTAATGATGGGATGGGATGGGATCTAGATCTATCTAGATCTAGATCTCTAGATCTACTACTAGATCTAGATCTACTAAAGATCTTCACAATCACAATACACTTGATAATAACACTAATTATGAACATTAACTCTGTTGGAAAAGTATCTAAATATAGTCTTGATTAGTACTAGATCTACGATTGGAGAATGTGTCGGTTGCACATAAAATACATAGGCCTATTGTACATGCTGCCAAAAACACAAAAATGCAGAAAAGGCCTCTAAATATTGTTTTACACATAAAAGCCAATAATGCAAAACAAAGTAAACAAGAGTGGAACTGGCATATGTTTCCTGAATATATGTTCAAAGTCATTTTCTGTGTGTTTGGAGTGTGATTTCTAATGCATGAATGAGAGGCTCATTCAGATGTGATAATGAAGAAACTTGTGTCTACAGTCTCAACAGAAAGAGTTCCATGGCGAGTGATCACTGGTCAAGGATTTCAGAGCTGTGTGCATTTTGAGAAAAATGTATCCCCATACTCTGGATCACATGTCGAGGGGATGGGCTTGTCCCCCTGTAATCCCCGCACACAGTAAACAAACACATATTTTGGAACACGAACAAGAAAAAATAAGTGGCCTCTTGTTACGGATCAAATTGAAGTCTTGTTACAATTCGATCAATTGATAATAGTGCGCATTGCAATGCATTGGCTAACTCAGCATTATACGCTATTTAATAATACATTCGTCAGATTTGGAATCTTAAATTATAATCATAATTATATGTGCCGCGCGTGGGAAGTGAAAGTGAAAGGAATTGAAAATGCTTTCAAAAACAAAAACATAATTAAAGTAGGACTACATGTGCTTATAAAGGCTCAAAAAGGTGTATGGATGCGGAAATTAATGTTTCGGATGAAAATAATACGCTATCTTCACTACTGTAGCATGCGGTCAAAAATTTGATGCGCAACTTATTATCAAATATCTAGGCTACTGAACTATCAAACACCTAGATCTAGATTCTCCTACGTTTACACAATGACTTAGATCTATATCAATTCGTCTTAACCGATGAGTATTTTTTTCAAACATTTGTACACATCTATAGGTTCTATATTATTCTAGAAATTTCTTTAAAGAAAATTCTTTAATAAATACTAGCCCAATATATAAAAAAAAAATCCCAGTCAATGGTTTCTACAGATTTTTAAAAAGTTTATAGCTGGAGCTAAATCTCTTTTAAAAGCAAGTCCGTCCTTTTTTCTACTTCTGCTGGCGACATAAAGTTAATTATTGAACGCATGTTTTGAGAACATTAATAAGATCTAGTGAAAAAATATGTTCAGTGTAAAACAAATTTATTGTAATAAGTTTTACTACTAAAAAACTACGTAGGCCATATGCGTATGCAAAATGTGTATGGGAAGCTAGAAGTGCTATGAATTTTTTTCAGTTCTGTAGATCTTATATATATCTATATAAACTCTGTATGTCTGCTTTTTCTGTTGTTGCACTCCAAAACACAACAATTTAAAACCTTAATTCCAATCTCTAGTTGCACAGTGAATTCTGTAACTCAAAATTACAAACTGGACAGTAAATGTTCCACTTTTCACTCGTTTGTAAAAGCCGCTCTTGCTTTAAAAGCTATAGGGTTACTTCCGAAAACGATAAATAGTGCCCTCACGACGCCATTGTTTTCGGTCTTCAATTCCTCACAGGTCACGTGGTACAGTTCCCGTTCTGTAAGTGTAGAATTCTGTGGTCGAGGCCAAAACGGAATAAGACAAGACGGGACAACAGCCTCATTTTCGTTCCAACTGGCTCCCCTTGGTAACCAGCTAGCTGCGCGTTAAAAGCGTAAACAAACGACAGGAAGAAAGAGCGCACTGTTCAACTCGCTGAAATAGCTGCCTACTTTGAATTTCATAATGGCAGTTTTGCCTTGGGTTTTTTTTCATATAAACTGATGGCTGATGGGTATTTATTTTGACTGGTTTTTGTTCACATTTTGAATTATAGTGAGTTGAGAAATTTAAGGTTTTTATGAACGGAAAGCGGTAGTGGGTTGAACATGAGAATGATTATGTAGATCTAGGAGTTTATGAAACGTAGAAGTAGATTAGATTCTAGATCTTACAGTTTAAAAAACACAGAACAGCCAGTGGTGCTCTGCAATGAACAGTTGTCAAACAACAATACAATAGATTGGATAGACCATGCACCTTAGATGCGTTCTATACTGAAAAAAAATAAAATAATTTTAATAAAACCATAAAACCTGTCACTGCCACGTGTACGAAACGCTAGTCTCATAGATAGATCTCTCTCTCTCTCTCTCTCTCTATATATATATATATATATATATATATATATATAGCCGTACTTATTCTTAATATGATGGCTAGACTGACCATTTACAAAAAATAGGCCTACTGAATTATAAATATACATTTTTAGTGTGCAGTACCTAAAGTATTTGTATTTGAGACGAAACCAGGTACCTTAATGACAGTGCATGTATTCTAAACCTCCTGTTTTCTAATGTAAATAGGGCCTAAGATAAGTACGGCTAGATTACTACTTAAGGACGGGTAGACAGCCAGGCTAGACGTACTTAAGGACGGCTAGACTGTCAGGCTAGCCGTACTTAATATTGATGGTTGAATTGTAAATGAAATTTTTAGTTTGCAATGCCTAAAGTATTTGTATTTCAGACAAAACCAAAAGGTGCCTTACTGACTTGCATGTATTTGAACCTGAATAATTACTAGATCTAGATCTAATGAGACCTGTGTACTTAACAGGCTTGAGTCAATTGGGCCAAACCTAGATCTAAGTACGACTAGACTGGCAGTCTAGCCGTACTTAAGTACGGTTAGACTCTCAGTCTAGCCGTAGTACGGCTAGCCACTTCGATTTTTTAAACTAAAGATACGGCCACTGTCCAGCAGCCTAACTGTAGTCGGTGTAGACTAGATCTAGATTTCTAGATCTAGATCTAGATCTAGATTAACTACACAGCTACATTGTTCCCCAATGTCAGAATCAATGATCATGAACTGAAGCTAAGAAAGAATGGCACTCCTGTACAATAGCCATCCTGTTTGCACTAAATCACTCAAGGCCTTTAAGTGCCCGTGTAGTAATTTTTACGTGTTTCTTATTTAGATTTAAGCATAGATCTAGATTATAGATATCTATAAGAATCTAGATCTAGATCTAAACTGAATTAAAATTATAGATCTAATCAAGATCTATCTAGCTATCTAGATCTAGAAATAGATTATCTTCGCTATCTAGATCTAGATAGATCTAGCTATCTAGATCTAGAAATAGATTATCTTGGCTATCTAGATCTAGAAATAGATTATCTTGGCTATCTAGATCTAGATAGAATCTAGAGATATAGATCTAGATCTAGATTCACTCCCACATGACAATAATGGCCGTCATGGAGACATTAAACGGGACCAATTGTACAGGTGCACCAAAAAAGAAGCCATTGAAACAAGCACAAAATCGAAGCTTAAGTAGATCTATCTACTGTTGATATGATAGTATCATTGATAGTATGAGTCAAGTTGCATGATATAGATCTAGATCTAGCAGATAGAGTGTCTCCGCCAATTCACAGACAAGAGTTGCCCTTCGGTCATTCGCCAACCACTTATATTATAGGGCTTAGATCTAAATCTAGATCTAGAGATCTAGATCTACTTTCCGAACTGCACACTCTTGGCTGGGTGCATAACAAAATCTAGACTCTCTAAATCTAGATTCTATATCTAGATCTAGATCCAAATCTAGATAGGCTACGTTTATTCATTAATTACTCTCTCTCTCTCTCTCTCTCTCTCTCTCTCTCTCTCTCTCTCTCTCTCTCTCTCTTTCTCTCTCTATCTCTCTGGGCTAAAATATATAAATTTTAGTAGGCCTAGGCCTTGGCTAGACATACCCAAGACACAGTATCTCCCCCTGACGTGTGAGTACGTTATAGCAAAGTAGTAGGTCGGGTGGGGGGGTCAGGGGGTGTCTCCTCCCCCCCCCCCCCCTGAAATAATGTGCCGTAACATCTAAACTAACAATTTGCAACGTTTTTCAGTGCCAAAATCGTGTTCAAGGCCCTAAAAAACCTTTAAAAGCTACATAATAACCCCTTTATGAGACGGCAGGGTTTCTATAAATTTACCTAAAAGCCCCCACCTTAGTTTCGTCTCAAAAACAAATACTTTAGGTAAATTATTGCAAAGTAAAATCTAATTTACAACTCAGTAGGCCTATTTTTTCCTGTCATTGTCATCTTGCCATCACAACAGACACAAAGTCAAAAATGATATCTAACTTCTTACGACTTACGTTGTCACGTCGAGTACGGTCGACGAAACTCTCGTTTTAGGCCAGGGATGTTCTTATTGATATTCAAACCACTTTATTCCCTTTTTTAAAAACTATAACATTATCTTTCAACATAATTACCTTCTTATGCGACGCGTCAACCATGGTACAACAGCATACCGAATTCTAGCTCGCAACGTAGATCTAGTTTCGTCTGTAATGGCGGAATGTCGATTGAAAATGTGTCCAACAATTTGACGTTTATATTACTTATTATAGGCCCCGGAGAGACCACCGGAAATACGTATTTTTACTGTTACATGTACTATAAATATTCATCGGAAATTTCTATTTCGTAGAGGTCTGTGACCCAAGACGGCTGTGACTACAGGTAGGTAGTCGGACTGAGATCTGGTGAATGCTCCAAGTCGAATTCAGTGTACCGAGATACAGGCAGAGACAGAGACAAACAGACACACTGATAGATAAAGGGAGCATGAGACCCATACAAATGGAGAGAGAGAGAGAGAGAGAGAGAGAGAGAGAGAGAGAGAGAGAGAGAGAGAGAGAGAGAGAGAGAGAGAGGC
>NW_004798106.1:39778-41732 GCF_000002075.1 Aplysia californica | reverse complement strand
CACACACACACACACACACACACACATGCGCCTACAGCGACAGTCGAACATGCGCAGATGACCTCAAACGGTCGCTGCGAAAAGTGGCCATCATAGACAATATGCTTCTCTTGGACAGTCAACATATACCATGGTGTAAAATCGTAAGAAGGAGGGTGGGGGGTGGGAGTGTTCGTTTACACAAGTTTTAGTCTCGGGTGAGTCATGGTCGTTAGGTAGGTTTATCTGTAAACATCCAGCACCCTGTACACATCATGATATACCAATTAGCGGCCTCCATTTTCCAGTTTTCTAAATAAGGGGGATAAAAACAGTCGGGTCAAAATACTCAAAAAAAGACAAGTATAATACTATTATATAAAACTTTCTGCACATGGTACACTTGAATAGATACAAGAAAGGCATTGAATACCTTGCTCTTATGGGCAAAATTGAAGGCAAACGAGGCGGGGGTAGGCCCATAGCGACCTAAGTAGAGCTTAAACAGATGGGTGACGGTTAAAGACCAGGGTACAAAATGTATTGCTTTTTTTCGTGTAAGCGGGGTTTTTTAATGTTTAAGGAGCACCAGCGGTGATAGGAATGAATGTGAATATGGAGAATCATATTCTCAGAGTCAGTCTGCCACAATAATTGAGGTCATAAATATTACTATTTTTACAAGGATAAAACCATGTTCCTTTAGGTGTCCTTGCACGCTTGCAACATCTCAGACACCATAACAAAACATTTTCATAGCGTATTCATATAGGTTACCAGCAGCAATTAAAGCCACGATGACAGAGATTTTTATGCCCCTATTATTGTCGAGCATGACTTGACATCAAATTGTCGTCGAATGCGAACTGAAATTTCAGATGCTGGGTGTGGAAATATTGAGCACGTTCGAACGAGAGTGCTAAACTGATAACAGGAAAAATATGTCACTTTTAGATTTTGAATGTTTCTGTCATATCAAATCAATCTCACTGAAAGCAAAGATCTGAAAGGCCAAAAATATGAATATGAAAGTAAAACTAAATCACAAACAAGAACACACATAGATATCTAGAATCTAGATCTAGATCTAGTCAAAAAATGGCTGAAGGTTCACAAGGACATAAAATTTCATTTAGTTGCCTTCTTTTCCCACTCGGGGGAGGAGTGGGGGGGGGGGGGGTGAGTAAATTATTTTTATATTTCCCACGGGTAGGCGAGGCGAGAATAACGGCAGCCAAGATACTAGTAGCTAGTTATCTACGTCGACGAAACTCTAGTCTTAAGCTAGGCCAGGGCTGTTAAACATCAATATTCAAACACACTTTATTCTTTATTTCTTTTCTGAAAACTATAACAATATTTTTCAACATAATTACCTTCTTACACGATGCGTCTACCTGGTACCACAGCACAACCAATTCTAGCTCGCTTCGTGTAGTTTCGTCAGTAATGGCGGAATGTATGAAAATTAAAGTGTTCAACAATGACGTTTATTAATTATAGGCCCTGGAGAAACCACCGGAAATACGGTTAGCCAAGACGGAATAAGACAAGTAGGCTACTAGGCTATACATATTCATCGGAAATTTCTATTTCGTAGCACTAGCAGGTCTGTGACTACCTCAAGGAGCTTGTAAACTCCTTGGACTAGATCTACCTGTATGTGACAGGTTGGCAGCGGCAGTCGGACCAAAGATACTTTCCCTAGCCTACATTCTATCTTTGTAGTGTATACTCTCTTTGGTCGGACTGAGATCTGGTGAATTCTCTAGGATATCATTAATTCTGTAGGTAGACAGAGAGAGACAAAGCAGATACAGAGACAATGAAGACACACTGATAGGGGCATAGATAAAGGGAGAATGTTGAGACACAGACACAAGACAGACAGACAGACGCGAGAGAGAAAGAAAGAAAGAGAGAGAGAGAGAGAGAAAGAGAGAACAGAGAGAGAGAGAGAGAGAGAGAGAGAGAG
>NW_004798106.1:23808-37932 GCF_000002075.1 Aplysia californica | reverse complement strand
GGGGGCTGTGACTGTAAATCCCCCCGATTATTTTTTTTTACCCCAGGGAAGGCCCCCCTGAAACAATGCGATTGGTCCAAAGCGCGCAAATTACTGAGCGGTTAGGCATTGTGAATAGGCTAATGTGATTAAGCTCGATTAGGAACAATCAATTAAGTTTAACCAGATTCTAGATCTATTAATTTGTGACGAAAGCGAAGTTGATATTCGTGTTCAGCGCCTCAATATTTAAATCTAGATCTAGTAGAAAATAGACGGGTAGCTAAGTGTGAGACGGGAGGGAATGGAAAAGAATACCATGGCCTCGCCAAGATATATAATTATTATAATATTATTATAGGCCGGCACTATTTCTCCGAACGTTCGGGAAAATAAAGCTGAGCACTATTTCTATGAACGTTCGGGAAAATAAAGCTGGGCACTATTTCTCCGAACATTCGGGAAAATAAAGCTGGGTGCTATTTCTCCGAACACTCTGAAATCACATTCTTTCCCGCAAATTTCGGATATATATAGATCTTTAATTATATTATAGGCCTACCAAAGATTGTTCGTATACATTAAGGTTCAATCGGTCCTAAAAATGTCCACAGTAAATATTTATAAAGAAATGCTACAGTTCCAAACAGTTTTTCGCTACAGATATGACGTGTTGCCTATGAAGGGTGCTTCTCTTAAACTTAATGTGTTGTTTATTGATAGCGACTCATAGAACTATCAATCATGGCTAGATTTTTTGGCTTTTTTGGGGTCCCCGAATCGGGGAATAAAAGTCAAAAAAAAAAAAAAGAAACCGAACCTCTTTACTTTTGAAAGAAACTTCACTTATCTTTGCTTCGTCTCTTTCTCACTTGTTGTCGCCATGTTGATTTGTTGAATACGTTACAGTTATATACGATTTGTATTGCTGTTCCTCTTTTATTTTTCCCTCTTTGAGGTGTTTTATTTTGTTGGTGTGTTATTTTTTTCTTGTTATTGTTCTGATGTGTTGTTTTTCTATTAATTTTTTTTTGTTGGGGAAAAGGGGGGTGGGATGTTGTATAGTGAAACGTCATTTAATTTGATGTTCCTACCTTCATTAGATTCTAAATGTATGTATCATGTGTTAGAGCGTTCCACCAAAACCGATTACATGTACTGACACTGGTAGTGGTAGGCCCCTTGTGTGTGATTCCATAATTTACATGTAATATCCTGTACTTTATTTTGGTTGAATTACGCACATTTGGGGTTAAAACAGCCAATCGTCTTCGTACAGGTGGACACACGCCCTTATTTGTTAATTTTTGTGGTTGTTTATGGGCTGTTCTAATTTTGATTTCATCCTGTTATGAAACCTTTCTTTTTCACGTTTTTGAAAATTGAAATAGATCTAGACCCAAAAATTTGCTCCTTCCCAGACCTCCAGAATGACAGAAAGAAAGTTGTCGCCGGACTCTCGCAAGTAGGCAAAAAATCAAGAGACCGGAAGCCAGAAACCGTTGGGAGAAATTAAGATCGGCACTATTTCTCTGAACGTTCGGAGAAATAGTCACTTCGTATAATAATATATTAGACTGGCATTTTGTCCATACACTGGCAGGTTTTATTACAATTTTTTTTTTTTTGGTGCTGTTTAGACCGCACCTAAGATGTACAATATGGTCAAATCAGTCTCAGCAGTGTCTTTATCACTCAGAATATAGAATCTATATTGAGGAGCTGAATAACAACTTTCACAAAAACAAACAAACTGTCAATCACCCGACTCGCCGGCTTGAAAACAACCGTTGGCTTCGTTCGGTTGTGCCTGTCGCTTTCGCCCTCAATCTGGCTAGCCCCACGATCTACCAAACTAAACCGAACCGTGTGCCAATATGGGCACTGGGTATTTTAAGCAAACAATCACACAACATTTTTCTTTCAGTCCATTAGTCGACAATCCGAATGTGAAGTCATCATACACATCACAATAGGTTCAGTGACAAGGTAGGCCTGATATCGAGGTTTATTAGTGCTCCTCCTGTTATTGAAGTAGACTTGTCTCTGTGAACAGATAGGCCTGATATCGAGGTTTATTAGTGCACCTGTTATAATTGAAGTATTTAGACTTGTCTGTGAAGCTGTCACTTCTTCATTGTTGACAACCTTGGCCTTGATGCCTTGACTACTGTATCATCATCATCATCATCATCAACATTGCCTTTCTCACCATGGATCAGGAAATATATATATAGGCCACGAATAAACACTTTCCACCTTTCCCTATCCTGGGCTAGTCGTTCGATGTCTCTCCATGTCTTCCCACTATTCTGTACATCCATTTCCGTGACTCTTCTCCAGGTTCCACATGGTCTTCCCCTTGATCTTTTACCCTGTGGGTTCCAATCTAACATTTTCCTTGTAATGCAGCTGCTTGACTTCCTGAAAGTGTGTCCAATCCATCGCCATGACCACTGTATGTCCAACTGTAAACATAGAAATTATTTAAAATCCCCGTTCTACGTTCAATGTCATTGTGTTTTACAGTGGAACTCGGATTCAACGAGAACTCGGATTCAACAAGATGAATCAGATTCCCTGTTTTTTTCTTCTTTAAAATCAGTTATAAAAATAACCTGGATTCAAAGAGCACTTAAATCAGCCAGCTCGGATTCAACGAGGTCGCTTTCAGGGTGAACAGCCCCTGCAGACATAGCTTCGCTAATTTTTCTCCCAGAACGAACTTTATCTTTTCCCGGAAACCATCCATTGCACCTACATCGTGAACCATTATTCACTTAGCCAATTGCATGCGACCAATCAGCGGCCTTTTTTTTATACCAATACATGTGTTGTTGGCACGCGCACGTGTCTACTCTGGCGTGTGTCGGGGTGGGATGGGTGGCCTGCACACGTGTGACTGTGTGTGTGGGGGGGGGGGGGGGGGGGCACTAACGGTCCGGGCGTTGAACGTGCCTGTAATTATCTACACAAAACCTCGTGTTTGCAATAATGAACACTCGGATTCAACGAGATTTTTGGTCAGGCCCGACGACCTGGTTGAATCCGAGTTCCACTGTACTGTGAAAAAGTCTACATTTGATTAATATAGCTTAGCCTATTATGTCCTCAATAAATATGAAATGATGTGTGAAGTTTTTTATATGTAATTGTAGTTGTAGATATTTTATGTCCCCTTTTACTGACACCGTTGATAATTTAGTTTAGGAGACAGGCTGCTTCGACCCTTCATCTTTAGGGCCCAACCTGAGATGAGAGAATGCTATGTCCGTGCCGACAGACGGAGGGAGCTGACTCGATAAAGATTTTCCCCACATGGGAAATGAACTCAAATCTCTGTGTGTGACGGTGGTATAAGATGTCAAGTATAGTAATTAATTATAATGTTAAATAGTACAATATATGTATATTATGGTTCGCTAGGGCTGCAATGAGTTGCTTTAGCAAAATGCAGAACATGTTAGTGCACATCTTCGGCAAATAATACGATATGAACCGCTTCGGCAAATGGACTACTTCAGCAAATCATGGAAACACCCACTTCGGCAAACGAGTCAGGAAAGAGAGTTAAGAGTCTGAATTCGGATAATGTTTCAGTGAGAATTATTCAGTTATGTGGGTAGGTGTCTGGATTTTGCTCACCACTAGTGCGCATTCTCCTGAAAATTTAAACAGGAACAGACGCTTTTGAAAATACAATTTATATCATTAGTAACTTTCTCTTTAATATCTTAAATCATTGTGAAAATGGGCTCAGCTAGTGGTGAAAAGTTGCAGAACTTAATTAGAGACATAAAATATGAAACTGTATGTTGAAAATACTGCTTGTGGCTTTGCAGCGCTGTTAGTATGTGAGGCTGCTGAAAATGAGGTTTGTCATAATATTATGATTTTCTGATCTGAAACTTTGCTAGTGTATAAGGCAGTACATGTAACGTTAAAGACCACAGCACGTGTACATTGATCTAGACTTTATTTCAGTTTTCAAAGAAACAATGCAAGCTAATGCTTCAACTCTGTAGGTACCAAATCTAAACATGTGAAAGATAAACTGAATACTTTTTGAAGCTGTTTGGTTGAAATCTAAAATCTGATTCATGTGTTGCCAAAATTCAAGTTTTCAGGAAAATTGCCCTGGCTAGATCTAGATCTATAGATTCTGTTCATGTAAGTATCAATAAATTGATTAATTTTTTAAAAGATGTTATAGGCCTATATATGTTTTATATTATCTGGAATGTTTTTATTTTTAAATTTGTGTCCTTAGTGACTGCTGAAGGCTGTGAAGAGAGACGAGATGGCGGAAGAAACCCCCAGACTAGGGCAGTTCGACTCACCCCCTCCAGGTGAGTGCACTGGGAAAATTATGTTGTAAATGGGGGAGTGAGTGTGGGTGGAAGGGAGGGGGGGTGGGCACGGGGGTTATTGAAACATAATTTTGCTCTCATTGTTGCTGTTTTTTTATGTTTTGTTAGTGATGGCAAAAATGTGCTGGTCATAATAATGTTGCTGATGGGGTTGATGATGATGATCATGATGATGATGCTGATATAAAGGTGATGATAATGCTGTGGATGATCTTTTTGAGCTACATTGTAACCATTGGCCATTTTGTTTTAAGTTTGATCTTATTTCTGTTCCCCAGTTTCACATGAGATCCAGATAAGCGTGAATGAGGAACGTGACCTGCATGAAGCTTATAATGACTGCCACAAAAACAAAGGACACACAAACTTTACGCCTGTTCCAAACTTTGACCTAAATTCTCTACCTGAAAGTTTCCAGGACCAGGGTATTCTGGATACCATTAAACTACTTGCGAAACTGACAGTAAAGGTGGCTGTTAGAAAGATGAGTTCAAAGAGACCTAAGAAGGGAGAGAGGGGCATCCCCTCACACGGAAGTGGATGGTTGTGGAGCGCTAAGAAATGTAACTTCTACAAAGATCGTCCTTGCGTGTGCAAGACATGCAGGAGTTCCTCAGAACCTGCGATGGAGTGGGGGGAATTGAGAGCGTACACCAACAAGCATGTTGTGTTTAACGATGAAGAGGCAGACGGAGCCGAAGTAATCATGTTTTACGACAGCGAGCACGAGCGGGATAAAGTGAGAACTCTAACTGGCATTCGTGTCGAAAGCAGTGACCCAGAAGGTGACGTGTGCGAGTTTATTGCTGTCACACACGACCACGAGCTTTGGACTTACGTGGTGACTATTATTGACTATGTCTACAATACAAAGTCGGATCCACTGGAGGCGACATCGTCCGAAGAGCTAGTTGAGCAGAATTTGGTTGTTATTGTTTCCCACCCCCACGGCTGCAATAAACAGATTAGTGTTGGCAAATGTCTACAGAGATGTGTACTGCGAAATGAAGGTGAATTCCACGAGTCAGTCTTCTACGTATAAGACACCCCGACTTGTTGCGGGTGCAGTGGTTCACCGGTGTACGTGGTTGGCAGGGAAGGGCGGAGAGTCTTTCAGGCACCTCATAGGGGAGAGTTGATTGACAATCCACAACACAGTTGCAGTGGTGTTGGCTTGGAATGGAAAAAAACTGAACACAAGTATGACTCCTTGATTATAGGTTCTGGTGATGAGAAAAGTGACAGCGACGAACAAGAGACTGGTCCTGGTGAAGGGAGGGGCTTGGTGGATGACTGTAGTTTGGTGGCGACAACTTCAGAACTCGGTTCTGATTGTGGAAGCGAAATTAATGACAGTACAGATGAAATAAGACAAGGAAGCGAAATTAATGACAGTACAGATGATGTAAGACAAGGAAGTGGCATTAATGACAGTACAGATGAAGTAAGACAAGGAAGTGGCATTAATGACAGTACAGATGAAATAAGACAAGGAAGTGGCATTAATGACAGTACAGATGAAGTAAGACAAGGAAGTGGCATTAATGACAGTACAGATGAAATAAGACAAGGAAGTGGCATTAATGACAGTACAGATGAAGTAAGACAAGGAAGTGGCATTAATGACAGTACAGATGAAGTAAGACAAGGAAGTGGCATTAATGACAGTACAGATGAAATAAGACAAGGAAGTGGCATTAATGACAGTACAGATGAAGTAAGACAAGGAAGTGAAAGAAGACGAATGGAAAAGAGAAAAATAAATAAAGATGTAGGGAGCGACTGTGGCGGAAATGAGAGCTGCCCTGGTGTCAAAGAGCCAACATGTAAACAGAGTCGCTCGGAAGGTCAGTTGGTTACAAAAACAGGAACTGACACAGAGCCCTCTGGCCGTTCTAGTGGTGAACGCCCTCAAGCTGAACTGTCACCAACTTTCTCTGGAAATAATGACAGCGTCAAAGAGGAGGCGGAAGAATATATCCGGGTGACCTCTGGTAAGTGTTATAGCATCATCATGAATGGTGACGTTGAGCTTCCCAAGCCACCAGACACAATTTAGATTGAGTTTCGAAGATGGAGTAAGTGGTCCCTCTTGAGTACCTCCCAAGGAATGAACTCTGTGCTCAAACTACTCACCTTCATATGGTTGCAAAGTTTGTCTGCCAAGTGTGTAATACCTAGTGGAAGGTCGTAATTTTTGGCCGGTACCTGTAAGGACATGGAACTTCTGGGCCAGACTAAGGCAAAGTGAGTGAGGCCCAGGAGAATAAACTCACGCTGGTCAAGTGAATATCCAAATATGTCACTTTTAAGGACAAGCGGGCTAACCCAGATTTCATTTTTTTCCAAAAATCTTGACCTTCACCAAAAGTGGGCATTGCCCTACCGGGTACCTATAGGAGAAGTTTGTTTTCTTTGGTGTGTATATTTGTTTGGTTATAGAGAAAACTCTCCTTGTCTTTTAAAGAGACTGAGCAAGAGTCCAAAGACTTTAACTTCGATTCTTTCAAAACGGCATTTTTTGGGGATAGCCCCCTCGTGCTTAAAAGCGACCATATTTCAGAAATATAGTTTCGCTTTCGTGTTTAACTATCTTCTGCCTATTCGCCTTGCTTAGCTCTCAATTTGTTACTGGCGTTTGCATTTTGTCATCATTAAGCACACAAGGCACTTTGCAACATTATGCAGCAGGTCGTCACCTCAGAACTATTTTGTTTTATCCAAAGCGTACTTACGTTGTAAAGAGTTACTTTGGACAAAATAGTTATGAGATGATGAGTTGCTTGAGTTAAGAGTTCTGTGATGGGAAGTTTCTTAGTTTATCGAGCATCTTCATCTTAGAGTGCCTTAGTTTATCGAGCATCTTCATCTTTCTCCTTAGAGTGCCTTAGTTTATTGAGCATCTTCATCTTTATCCTTAGAGTGCCTTAGTTTATCGATCATCTTCATCTTTCTGCTGAGAGTGCCATAATTTATTCAGCATCTTCATCTTTCTCTTTAGAGTGCCTTAGTTTATCGAGGATCTTCATCTTTCTCCTTTGAGTGCCTTAGTTTATCAAGCATCTTCATCTTTTTCCTTAAAGTGCCTTAGTTTATCGAGCTTCCTTATCTTTTTGCTGAGAGTGCTGCTTTCCTTCAGCCTGGGTTTATCTTGACAGGCAGGATGGAAGCAGTCAGTCCTCAACTTAATAGAAAGCATTTTGCTGGGGGCGTGTAAATCTTTCACATTCACAGATTCCAAATTGAAATCATGTTTGAACATTGAAAAACCCCCCAGCTGATTTCATCAGGAGACGAACATGTTTAATTGTTGGGATAAAGAACACATTTTCGCCGCAATGTGTCGTCAACAGCTAGCCGTAGTTTAGGAAGATAAAATCAAAATATGTTCTGTTGACATTAAAAAACAACAACTGGCTAGACATGACTACCAAAACAACCTATGAAGGGTTGCTTGCATACTTTTAGTTTTCCTTCCTGTTCTCTTGCAGTTGGAAATGTTTTGTTGAGACAAATGAAATCGTTTTGGAAGTGTGCTGCTCTGACTCTTCCTGTTGGGACCAACCTGAGAGGCATGCAACGCGACCTAACAGAAAGCAGGGATTACCCCATAAAATAGTTTCACAGCATGAGGACTGAACTGAAGCTTCTTAAGTCAAAAGCAAATAGAGTAGAAACCTGATATAACAGGGATGGTGGGACCAGAGAAAAAGTTATGTTATACATGTATCAGATTATTGTTGAATCAGATATGCAAGGGATGTAAGCATTTGGGGGCTAATCCAGTTGTATTTATTCAAGGGTAGTTTCCCTTGCCACAAGTACCCATGAACAGGGGTTTTGGCCATGTGGCAGGCCTGCGCGTAACACATTACGTGTGCGTGTTTCTAGATCGAAGTCTTCAGCACACCGCAGCCCTCTCTCGCTTCATTCGCTGCCTGTGCTTGCAATGGCGTGGCTTACGTGGGTTTCTTCCATCACTGCGTCTCTCTCTCTCTCTCTCTCTCTCTCTCTCTCTCTCTCTCTCTCTCTCTCTCCACATTGTTGACGAGCCTTTGTCCCTGCTATAACCGATTGGGCTCCAATGAGGCCCTGTTATTGCCGATAACTTTTAGTAGAGACAAAGAGAGTAGGAAAAAACGGGGATTTAAAAAATCCCTGTTATTACCGAATCCCTGTTAATTACCGGGCCTGTTATATATGGTTTCCACCGTAGATCTAGATCTAGTCTCATTTTAATAGCACGCACAGAGACCAGTGTTTTGTTCTGAGCTGAAGCTGTCATTGAGGCTGGACGAATTTTTAAATGGCCAATTTGTTGGAGTTTTCATTATAAAGCGTTCCTACAACAGTACGTCTATTTTACCTGCATTTGGTTTCAGACAACTCGCCTCAGCTAAAATACAACACGTACTATGTCAAGACACCCAAACGTGAAAGAAAGAGCATTCAAGTTGTAAATTTCTTCTTCTTCTTCCTCGTTCTCGATGACAGCAGCTAGACAGTCAGTCCGATGACGCGTACAAACTGTGTAGTTCGCTTCAACAAGTTGTAAATGAGCTACAGATTTATGTTCTATTCAAATCATGTTGATAACTAAAAGTACTTTTTGTCTTTTTGTCAGCAATGCATTCAAGCCTGCAGAAATATCGATTTTGCCGCAAGGGAGATTGCCATGAGACTTTCATACCCTTAGGGGAGATTTCCGAAGATCGAATATCATCACCCTACAAAGACATCTACCCTATTATCAAACTGCTTGCCAAAATAACTGCGCACGTAACAACGTGCTACGTTTCTCCGGAGAGGACTGGACGTTTTAAAATTACGGTTGGACATAAACGTACTGGCACGGGATGGTTACAAAACCTTGACGGGTTCAGTGGAAGAGGACCCTGCCCTTGTTCAGACTGCCGTCGACAAGGCTCAAAGCCATGCCAGAAATGGAAAGGATTTGTTTTGAGGACAGCTTGTCATATGATTTATGATGACGCAGAGGCTCGTAGAACTGTAGCAAAATTCAATTTCGACAGCTACGATAGATCCAGTGTTAAAACCTTTGAGGGTGTACAGCTTATTCAGCGGGATGAGAAGGCTGATTTGAGTGACCTACTTGTAGTAACCCATGACACTGAATTTGCTGAAAAACTACGCATGGTCATCCAGCTATTTTCCAGACAACTTCATACCATGAATGTAAATCTTGCTGGTAAAATTGAGCCTCCTTACCTGGTCACAATAGTGTCTCATCCACACGGATTGAGCAAGCACATCACCATGGGCTTTACTAAGATGAGTATTGGTGGGGACACTAGTGCCGCAGACATATCAAGAGACACGCACACCCAGGAATCCTCCAGCACTTCTTCACGTAATGATCCAGGGGGTGGAAGTCAAAGTTACGTGACTGATGTCCCGACAAAACTGTTCATCAAATCGAGTCGTGTGTATACCGCAGACACCTGCCCTGGTTGTAGTGGTGCTCCTGTTCTCATCATCACTGGCCAGGGTGTCAGGTGCTGGCCTCTAACTCATGCTCGTTCCTCACGTTTTGGGAACATAAGTTCTGAACACGTAGACTTAGTCGTATAAACATATTATTTGTGCCATTTCAGAGATTGCCTATCCTGCTTATTTGTTGGTGGATGAAGATTTAAGGGTTGTTGTCTCGGATTCTGGCGTGGGTAGTCTAGGCATTAGGCTACCGGACCTACCCTTAATCGTGAGGTAGTGGGTTCGGGGGATCAAGCCACAAGCCCGAGATTGTGTTCTTGGGAGAGGCATTTTGCATGAATTTTCCTCACTTCATCCAAGCGTGTATGGGCACCTGGCCATAGACATTGAAAGATCTAGTCAGTATATATAGAGTGTTTTAGCAATTGCGAAATGGCAGCTTGCGCTGAAAGCTTCTCACCAAGTTGAGATTGTTTCAGAATGCTTTCAGGTGTGCTGAGGTAATAACATAATTGTAGATTGTTAAGCGCATAGAAAACTTGCTGTTAAGTGGGGATTGTTATCTATACACTGCTATTTATTATTATTATTACTATTATTATTGTTATATTTATATATTATTATTATTATATTGTTATTATTATTATTATTGTTATTGTTATTATTGTTATTCTCAGACTCTCTTTTACTCTCTGAACAAAAGGCATAAAAGATACTCGGAGGACGGATTGCAAATCTGCTATGTAAGACAAGTACCGTAGACATTTCCATTTCAGGAAAGTTAAAGCCACAGAAGTCAGTTGTCACATTTGCACTGCTTATTCATGCATAATATCGACAGATCGTTAATCAGCTGTTCGGGTGTTTCCGTGTTGGCCTAGTCTAAAAGCATAAAAGTTTGAACCTTTTTTTTTCTTCTTTGCAGTTTCTTAATCTGTTGTATCGGCTGCCTCATATATATGCTAGAGAAATATTTTGTGGAAATTCAGATTCTTCAATGTTAAAAAAGTATTAATTCATATATTAAAACTTTTTCTTTTTAAACCAAGGAACAAGTGTTAAAGGAATGAAATGCAGTGCAGCCTCTCAATAACGACTTCGATATATTCTATATCCTCTGCATAGCGACATGGTGCCCGCGTCCTGATTTTTTCCTTATATATAATATGTATATTATAATTAGTAATTTAAAAAACTGCCTCTCTATAACGACAATTCTGTCTAATAACGACATCTCTTTCTGGCCCCTACGATGTCGTTATAGAGAGGCTGCACTGTATGTATTTTATTTCTGTCTCCTGAAACGTTTATGTTTCTGGCCCTAGATCTAGTACATTTGAATATCTTGCTGACGGTTTACTCTTTTGTTACCCCTCGGGGAGGTGCTACTGACTGAAGTGTCCTTAGGCCATTCCCAAAAGGGGGGGGGGGGGGGGACATTAACCATGTTCTTATGCACAGTAGAATTATATAAATTGTAAATGGGCTGATTCATCAATGTCATGCTCATAACTGCCTGAACTGCGACAGGGAACTGCTGCTTTTTCATTCCTAATCCTTACTATCGTCATTTTTCCTCTACTTCTTTTTGTATGTTTGTCACACTCTTGTGACCCGCTATTTCCTGGGTGCCTTGGTAGTCGAAGCAGACTTTGTGCTGTTGAAGCCAGAGAGGTGAGCAGAGTATGTACTGATTCCCTGTTAGGACTTCTCTGTTGACATCCACTCCTTGGCGCTCATATGACCTCATGCAGTTGGTAGCGCCGTTAGAGTCTAACTAGACCTCTACTTTAACCAAACAAAACTCGTTTGTGCTCATCAACACAAACATGCTGTACCCGTGCAGTGTCGCTTCTGTCCACCAGTCATCTCGGCGGAATTAATCAGTCCTGTCAAACTTCAGATGTATTTGGTGAAAACGTTTATGACTTGAGCGTTTTTCCAAAGTGTTAGTTATTGTATTTGAATAAAAATGTTTACTCATAAATGTACAGATTGCAATTTTATATATATATATATATATATATATATATATATATAGGCCCTATATATATATTTTTTTATTTATTTATTTATTTTTTTAAATATATATATAAATATATATGAACATTTGTGAGGCAGCGTGGTGAAATCAGACGCTCGTCAAAATTATGAAATTGAAGAAACTCGCATTTTCCGCAGGTTTGGGGATTTTTTTCAAATTTGTTTTTTGTTTTGGCTCAGCACCTTTCATGCCCATTGAAGAACACATTTCTGTTTGGCTTTTACTGAAAAACATCGATTAAAGGCATAAAAGATGTACATTTTCAGTTTCCACGGATTCTCAAGCAAAAAATAACACAACATTGGCGGACTTTTTCTCGCTAATTTTACCCCTAAAACCAGGCAACCACCACCTTCTTCAATCGTCAATCTGTTGACTTATACTGAAAAAAATATTTTTCCATCAAAAGCAAGGCAAATGGACAAGCATTAAGATGATACCAATAACTCTATATGTCCCAAAATTGACGAGCGCCTGATTCCACCGCGTCGTGACACATTTTGTTGTTTGATTATGATGTTTAATGTCATGTATAGCGCGACAAAGTGCCTTGTATTATTTCCCAGATTTGTCGAAAAATATAATTGCACCTTTACCGTCACAGCCTGCTGTATCCGTGACCTTGTGACGAGCATGACGCTGGTAGTAATTTTAGGATAGCAGGGCTGGCGGTATACCGTACAGACCTACCAGGGTTTTCCTGAGGTTCTCTGTTACATGTCTAAATGATAGTCCCGACTGCCCAACGAAAAGTGGGGAGACATAGAATATCTTCAAGAGGCTAGGACAAGGTAGAGAAAGGTGGAAAGTGTGTGTCTGTGGCCTATGCGGTACCCTGATCCTGGGAGAGAAAGGCAATGATGATGATAATGCAGACTTCAACATAAGTTAAGGACAGCCTTAACAGACAGCCCTGATTTTCAAAAAATCCGAAAAAGAGACAGCAAGGAATATTTCAAAATTGTTTGCTCTGAAAGTCTTAACGGGCTACCAATGCGTATTGCAAAGCTTCCTAAAGGGGCAAAACCACCACGTGCAGCTCGGAAATCCTCGGGGAATTTAATTGTTGTCAATTTTTTGTTGTTTTTTTTATTGACTTGTGTGCGACACCACGGACATTCCTTATTTAAAATTTCTGGACATACGGTCTCGAACTGTGCTGACTTTGGTGGCAATATAAACCGCCATTTGCCCAAAATCCAGTATCGCATCTAGATAGATCTACGTGCCACCAGGACGAAAGCTGAGAGACTTTGGTCGTGCCAGAGCTATGGCATGGCTGCAGGATGGAGTTGGAGTCAGAGAAGTTGCCAGAAGGCTTGCAGTGTCACACTCTGTCAGTGTCCGCCTGAGGCTGCACCATCAAGCCACTGGATCAGTCCAAGAACGCCCACGTGCAGGTGGACCCAAGAAGACCACTCAGACTGTTTGCAAAATAGGTTAAAGTCTGTAGGACAGTATAACTGCCCTACGTCAAGGGAAATGATTCTGCCATGACAAGATGAGGGATGAGATTATATCGAGCTATTTCCCTTGATCTAAACCTCGCTGAGATAACAACAATATTATTTATAATAATAATAATAATAATAATAATAATAATAATAATAATAATAACAATACGTAATAATATTTTAACCACCTGACCCGGGTGTCTCCTGGTGACCAGCACGTGATCACATTATGTAGGTGTTATTTACGCCCGCATTGTTACAATTTAGGTAATTTAGCTGTGTCAGGGTCAACCCAGTCTGAGAGGGAGAATAATACATTGTAAATGACATTTTTATAGCGCTCAGGCTCAACCCCAGTAAAGTACACAGGATCTGAGCGCTTTACAATACAATACAACTGTAACGTAAACCATTGTGTTCTGACAAATAGAAAATCTCTCTAAATATCTGTCCCCGTGGTTTTATACACCCTGCATAATTTAGAAATATTTGATCACTTTTTGCATAATTTCTGATTATTTTCCTTTATCATTCTTTGTTAAAATTAACATAATCGCATGCTTTCACATTTTTGGGCTCAGTTTGCATAATTTCAGAATTTTTCTTGCATAAAACGACGGGGACAGAAATATTAATCTGCTAGTTAATTTAAAGACAGCAATGACGTCAGCCGACTTTTGAATGAATCAAAAGATAATTTGATCTCTCAGTAGCCTACTTGGCAAAACATTCCAGTAGAAAGACCGAGATACTCGATGCATGATTTGTCTGCGGTAAATTCCTGCTTGTGGTTGAAGGATGCATCTGATGTATGATATATATA
>NW_004798106.1:19067-22025 GCF_000002075.1 Aplysia californica | reverse complement strand
GGGGTCATTTATGGCAAAATTTTAGCCTACGTCTTTTGTGAACAGTCCCTTATCTTATCGTATTTCTTGTTCTTACAAATTTTTGCTCCCCATTTGGAAATCAAACTCGGGTCTCCTACGTGCGACAGTGTTAATGTTGAAACCGATATTTTTGCTTTGATTTTGGAACCGATATTTTTGCTCTGATGTTTGCTCTGATGTTGAAACCGATAATTTTGCTTTAATGTTGGAACAATGTTTTGCTTTAACGTAGGAAGCGATATTTTTGTTTAGATGTTGGAACCGATATTTTTTCTTTAATGTTGGAACCGATATTTTTGCTTTAATGTTGGAACCGATATTTTTGCTTTAATGTTGGAACCGATATTTTTGTTTAGATGTTGAAACCGATAATTTTGCTTTAATGTTGGAACCGATATTTTGCTTTCCTTCTTCCTTTCGCCAATAAATGTGCTACGACGTTGTGGAATCAGGCGCTTGTTAATTTTTGGGTCTATTGAGTTATTCGCCCCATTATAAATCTTGTTTGTATATGTCTTGCTTGCAATAAAAAAAAATTACCCATCTATCTTGAAAAGAAGTTGAGCTATTTGCAACTGAAGGAGGTGGGGGTCTCCTGATTTCAGAGGTCAAATTAGCGAGAATATGGCCGCCAAAGTCTGGTGTCTTACATAGCTTGAGAGACCTTGGAAACAAATATAATTTACTTTGTTTGTGCCTTTTATCAACTTTATTCTTAGAAATCTTCACAGAAATGTTGGGGTTTTTTTTGTTTTTTTTTTGTTGAAATTTGCAACACTCGCGGGAAAATGCCGATTTCTCGGATTTCATTATTTTGACGAGCGCCTGATTTCAGCACGCTGTTTCACAAATGCAGTCTTTTGAAAATAGATAAAATTTTGTCTGTTTAAAAAAAACTGCATTTGTGAGGCGGCACGCTGAAATCAAGCGTTCCTAATGACATGAGCATGACCCAACAAATCTGTGACCGTCGTTAGATGCAAGAACAATTCTGAAATTAATTATGCAGAGTCCACAAATGTGAACTTATGCGATTCTGGTTTTTAAATTTAAAAAAAAAACAAAGAATGATACAGGAAAATAATCAGAAATTATGCAGAAAATGATCAAATTTTGCTAAATCCACTTAATCTTCGAATTTGTCAAAATTAACGGCGGTTAGGGTGCATAGTTTTATTGAGGAGCCTGAAGTCACTGTAGTTTAATTATCTGTTTTTAAAATTAGTTTCTTTTAGATTTAATCTTGGGAAAGTCCGTCTTCTAAGAAGACGCAATTGTAAAGTAAACAAGTGAGGTGTCCGTTCACTAGCCGTGCACATGGTTCCACACCTTTGAAATTCTGGAGTGTACAACCACGAAAGCGGAATAGAGAATCAATCTATACATCATATATTTGGCAACTTGGAAACACATGTGTCACTTTTCTCTCAAGATTTATTGCTCCTTTCCAGTAGAGTGTAAATATAGTAGGCCAATGACTTTCAGTTGATGTTAATGCACCGATCATTCCTTTCATCGAAAGGGGGGCCCAGCTAGTCATTATATGTGTGAAAGTTCGTCACTTTGGTCGCTTAAAACTTCAAAACCACTTAACTTTCGAATTTGAAGAAAAAATAACGGTGGTTCTGAATCATTTAAAGGGTGCACAGTTAGATCTAATATGTTAAGGAGTCTGGAGTTACTACATGTAGTTTAATTTACAGTTTTTCATTAGTTTCGTTTAGATCTAATCTTGGGAAAGTTCCTCTTCTAATCTGAGACGCCTTTGTAAACAAGCAAGGCTTCCATTCACAAACAGTGCGCACTATTTCCACACTGACTGGACGATCGATTCTTTTGAGTCCGTTCATCGAACTGCTCCCCAGCTAGTCTAAAATACTTCACTCACTGGTGCTTAGCATTGATCTTGCAGACAATGAGTGCAAGTAAATTTCCATCCAGTTCATCCCTAATTATATATTAATAATAATAATCGCTTGTCTGTCAATGACTGATGATGACCAATACATTTGCAGAGGTGAATATTTCTCCAGCGAAATAAAAGAATTAGAATTTCGGTGGCTTAGTGGTTAGGCTCTCGGACTCGCAACCGTAAGGTCGAGGGTTCGAATCCTGTCAGGAACCCGACGTTGAGTCCTTGGGAAAGGCACTTTGCACTGGATACCCGGCTATAGACAGTGAACGATCTTGTCAGTTAGATAGTGTTTCAGCGCTTGAAATCCGCAGCTTGCACTGTATGCTTCCACGGAAGCCGATAATGTTTCTGAGTGTTCTCAGAGGGTATGCTGGGGTAATAATAGTTGTAAAGCGCATAGAGCATGCTCTTGAGTAAGGATATGCGCTGTATAAATGCAATGATGATGATGATGATGATGATGATGATGATGATGATGATGATTATAATAATTATTATTATTAATTAAAGACATGGCGTGGTGTTCCGAAGAAGTTATTTATAGTAACGATGTGTTTATTTCCTGGGATAGCATAAAACACAACACAATAGCATTGTACAGCTTGACACAGTGTTACAGATGGGAGTGAATTGAGAGACGTGCTGACAAAATGAGTTACTTCTCACAATCCACAAGTGGAAATGTTGGTCCTCAATCAAAACTGGGGTCAAATTTGTAGAGTTTCTATTGATACCATATTCTTTAAGTATTACATGCCTTTTAGTACTTCATACTTATAAATTGTAAAAACTTCATCTATTATAAGTGTGATTATCTATTTCCATAGGTCTCGAATCTGAGAAGTAACTCATTTTGTCAGCACGCCTCACATTATTGGTAATGCTGTCTTGGTCTTCATTGTTTATTTACGTGTCTGTCTGCCTGTCTGTCTGTCTGTCTGTCTGTCTGTCTCAGTCTGTCTGTCTGTCTCCCCTCTATCTCTGTTTTCTCTCTCTCTCTCTCTCTCTCTCTCTCTCTCTCT
>NW_004798106.1:15629-17403 GCF_000002075.1 Aplysia californica | reverse complement strand
GACCTAGAAGTTAGGCTCTCGTCCTTGACCTAGAGGTTAGGCTCTCGTCCTTGACCTAGAGGTTAGGCTCTCGTCCTTGACCTAGAGGTTAGGCCCTCGTCCTTGACCTAGAGGTTAGGCTCTCGTCCTTGACCTAGATGTTAGGCCCTCGTCCTTGTCCTAAAGGTTAGGCTCTCTTTTCCTTGACCTAGATGTTAGGCCCTCGTCCTTGTCCTAGAGGTTAGGCTCTCGTCCTTGTCCTAGAGGTTAGGCTCTCGTCCTTGACCTAGAGGTTAGGCCCTCGTCCTTGACCTAGAGGTTAGGCTCTCGTCCTTGACCTAGATGTTAGGCCCTCGTCCTTGTCCTAAAGGTTAGGCTCTCTTTTCCTTGACCTAGATGTTAGGCCCTCGTCCTTGTCCTAGAGGTTAGGCTCTCGTCCTTGTCCTAGAGGTTAGGCTCTCGTCCTTGACCTAGATGTTAGGCTCTCGGACGTGCAGCCGGAAGGTTGTGGATTCAAACCCTGACAGGGACAGGACGTTGTCTCCTTGAGAAAGGTTAAAAAGTAAAGTTGTTCCTTCATCTGGATTGCCTTGTTAGTGAGACAACCTCCTGGGCCTTCGGCATATCGTGGTACGGTGGCCAGTTCCTTTCCACGCCGCCTTTACTTCCCCAACTCGAAGTCAGGTACCCATTACTGCTGGGTGGGCAGGAGGGGGGCGAAAAAAATCGGTGTCCGAACCGAGACTCAAACCCAGACTTTCCGCTTTGGAGACGAACGCACTAACCGTTCCGCTACCGCACCCTCTTGAGAAAGGTACTTTGCACGGATTTACCTCACTTCTTTCAGGTGGATCAATGGGTAGACGGCGAATGAGCTGGTCAGCTTGTTTCTTAGTGTTTGAGCGCGTGCAATCTGTAGCTTGCACTGCATGCCTCCAGGGAAGCCGAGAATGCTTCTGAGTGCTCTTGAGTTAGCTACGGGTAATAATTCTGTACCCGTCGTTTTATGCAAGAAAAATTCTAAAATTATGCAAACTGAGCCCAAAAATGTGAAATTATGCGATTCTGTTAACATTAACAAAGAATGATAAAGGAAAATAATAAGAAATTATGCCAAAAATGATCAAAGTTTGCTAATTATGCGGGGTGCATAAAACCACGGGGACAGAATAATCGTTGTAAAGCGCACAGAATATGCTATACAGACTGGAAATGCCCTTACTTTAACGCAATTATTACCAAATATTATTATTACAACTTCTTGTCTGGTCAGACTTTCGTGGGGCCCGCAACTGGATAGGTGGGTCACATGAGCAAGCGGGAATCGAGGTGGTTGTTTTCAAGTGAGTCCACAGCACGGCTTGGTTTTACTTTGAGGCCAACACACTCATCATGGAGCCCTTCTTTCCCCCCAACTGTTTCTTTAATCGGAGCCCTTCTATACATGTACCCCAACTGTTTCTTTTTTCGGAGAGCTTCTATCCCTCTTTCTTTATTCGGAGCCCTTCTATCCCCCAACTCTTTCTTTATTCGGAGCCCTTCTATACATGTACCCCAACTGTTTCTTTATTCGGAGCCCCTCTATCCCCCAACTCTTTCTTTATTCGGAGCCCTTCTATACATGTACCCCAACTGTTTCTTTATTCGGAGCCCCTCTATCCCCCAACTCTTTCTTTATTCGGAGCCATTCTATACATGTACCCCAACTGTTTCTTTATTCGGAGCCTTTCTTTCCCCCAACCCTTTCTTTATTCGGAGCCTTTCTATCCATCTTTCTTTATTCGGAGCCCTTCTA
>NW_004798106.1:12018-13167 GCF_000002075.1 Aplysia californica | reverse complement strand
ACCCTCACCCTCACCATCACCTCCACCCTCACCCTTTAACAAGCCGACAGACTGGGCGGAGCAATGGACATACGATACACTTAATTAAAGTTGTAAAGAGTATACCGACGGGGTGCGCCCTGGGAGACTGAGCAGACAGAAGGTTCACTGTCTTATTTAGATGTCACGAGGATCTAATGTACCACCATATTAATCAATACAATGGGAGACAGCGTGGTGGAATCAGGCTCTGGTCAATTTTTGGGCATGTAGAGTTATTGGTTTCATCTTAAAGTTTGTTTACTTGTCTTTATTTGGATGAAAAAATGTCCATTTATCTTGAATACAAGTTGATATATATTCGAAAGAAGGAGGTGGTGGCCACTTGTTTTCAGAGGTAAAATAAGTGAGAAAATGGCCGCCAAAGATTAGTTATTTCCTTAGCTTTAGAGTCCGTGGTAACGGATAATTTACATTTTTTGTGCCTTTAATCAACTTCTAAAAGAAAAATCCACACAGAAACAAATTCTTTAATAGGCGTGAACGGTGTTGAGCCAAAAAAAAAATTTTGAAAAAAAATCACAAACCTCAGGAAAAACGCAAGTTTCTTCACATTATTTTGACGAGAGCCTGATTCCACCACGCTAACTCACAAATGTCTCTGAGAGCTGAGGAACCTCTTTGATGTTAGGTTTTCTTCGCCCGCTTAATGTATGTCTTTTCGAAAAAGCGAAGAAAAAGACAAACACTATAATATTTTTCTTTAGTTGTTCATGCTCAGATAAAAGGATTTGTACCCAAGAAAGCCATAGAGATAGTTTACGGTTACTTCGTATCGACAATTTCTGACCTTTAGGTAAAGGTGGATTGAAAGCTCCAGACATAAAAGCGCTAATTGTAAAATCATACAAATGATATGGAGAGAGATATTTCTCATGTCTTGGTCCATTTATGTGGAACAGATTACCTATGGAACTAAGACAAATAAAAACACGTGATAGCTTCAAAAGACTTACGCATTTTCTGTTCCCATAGGCCTATCCTTCATAAGCTTTTAACGTTATTTTTTTATAATTATAGTTGTTCTGTGCCTATATCTGGATGAAAATAGTCCACGTGTGTGTGTGTATGTGTGTGTGTGTGTGTGTGTGTCTGTGTGTGTGTGTGTGT
>NW_004798106.1:9315-11593 GCF_000002075.1 Aplysia californica | reverse complement strand
TTATTATTATTACCTCAGAATTACAATCTTCTGACATGTTTTGCTGTTTTGAGTTACTATAAAACTATGAGGTCAGAAAATAAATCTGCTATATGCTTGGCCAAAATCGTAAGATTATTTGGAGTCGTTATCAAGATATCATTATATTCAAAAAATTGCATTCGAAAAGCTTGACATGGAAGGAAACTCCAAATCTTTGGCGTTAAATTTCTCCAAACAGAACTTTTTGTACTTCTGAGGATTACTTGTGAAAGCCATTACAGTTGAACGATTGTTGTGGCAAAGCCATTGACATTTGTGAGGCATCGTGGTGGAATCAGGTTCTCGTCCATCTTTGGGCATGTAGAGTTATTGGTATCATCTTTAGACTTGTTCACTTGTATATTTGGATGAAAAAAAGATCAATTTATATTGAATACAAGTCGAGATATTTGCGAATGAAGGAGGTGGGGGTCACCTGTTTTCAGAGGTCAAATAAGTGAGAAAATGGGCGCCGAAAATTAGTTATTTCCTGATTTTCAGAGTCCGTGGTAACTGAAAATTTACATTTTTTTGTGCCTTTAATCAACGTTTTTAAGAAAAATCCACACGGAAATGAGTTCTTTAATGGGAATGAAAAGTGTTGAGCCAAAAAACAAAAATTTGATAAAAACTCACAAACCTACGGAAAAATGCAATTTTCTTCACTTGGATTATTTTGACGAGAGCCTGATTCCGCCACGCTGCGACACATTTAAGAAACGGTTGCACAAATATAAGTTATGAGATAAGCTTTTAGGTACAAGTACTTGTTTTTTAATGGTCTTTTTAATTTCTAGGTTTAGTTAGAGTTTCACGGCACTTCCAAGAATATTATAATCAGATCATATAAGTGGAGCAGATTAGAGGTGTTACAAGAAAGGAACAATCACAAACAAGAGGGAGGAGATAAATGTTGGATAGTGCCGAAGATTAGAGGCGTTACTAAAGCGTAACATACAAAGAAAAGGAGTAGAGATAAGGATAACAGATGTTTGATGGGAAGGAAGGCAGAAGGAACTAACCACACACCCGCTAACCACACACCCGCCAACCACCCTCGTAGCACGGTTTAAGTGTTTACCTCGCGGATGAAGTTTTTGTTGAAGAAAGCGTAGATGAAAGGGTTAAGTAAGTGTTTACCTCTTTGATGAAGATTATATTGAAGAAAGCGTGAATGAAAGGGTTAAGTAAGTGTTAACATCGTTGATGAAGTTTTTGTTTTTAAAAAAAGCGTAGATTAAAGGGTGAAGTGTTTACCTCGTTGATGAAGTTTTTGTTTTAAAAAAGTGTAGATGAAAGGATTTGTGCAGCATGCTGACAAAATGAGTTATTTCTCGCAGTCCACGAATGGAGACATGGGACAAAAATCGGCCCAGGAGTCAAATTTGTAGATCATTAACGGATGCTATTTTCTTCAAGTTTGATATTTCTTTTATTATTTCATACAAATATATTGTATAATCTCAACCGGAAAATTTGATGGATCTATGTCCATAGGACTAGTATTTGAGAAGTGACTCATTTTGTCAGCACGCCTCACATTTAGTACTTACCTCGTTGATGAAGTTTTTGTTGAAGAAAGCGTAGATGAAAGGGTTAAGTGCTTACCTCGTTAATGAAGTTTTTGTTGAAGAAAGCATAGATGAAAGGGTTAAGTGCTTACCTCGTTAATAAAGTTTTTATTGAAGAAAGCGTATATGAAAGGGTTAAGCAGGCTGTTACTGAAGGCCAAGATGATGACGCAGAACTTGGTCACGTTGTAAACCTCTCCGTTCTCTAGAGCTTCCGCCTTCTCTTCGTCTGGGAAAGAAATAAGAACAAATACATATTAATATTGCAAACAAAAAAAAGAGGGGGGGGGGGAGAATAGCATTAACATTTTACTAAAAAGAAGGGGAAAAAAAGAATAAAAACATTAAAATTTTACTAAAAAAGAAGGGAAAAAAAGAATAAATTCATTAAAATTTTACTAAAAAAGAAGGGAAAAAAAAGAATAAATACATTAAAATTTTACTTTTGAAAAAAAGGGAAAAAAAAAGAATAAATACATTAAAATTTTACTTTTGAAAAAAAGGGAAAAAAAAAGAATAAATACATTAAAATTTTACTTTTGAAAAAAAGGGAAAAAAAAGAATAAATACATTAAAATTTTACTAAAAAAGAAGGGAAAAAAAGAATAAATTCATTAAAATTTTACTAAAAAAGAAGGGAAAAAAAAGAATAAATACATTAAAATTTTACTTTTGAAAAAAAGGGA
>NW_004798106.1:5668-7695 GCF_000002075.1 Aplysia californica | reverse complement strand
ACACACACACACACACACACACACACACACAAACACACACACCCATCATCAGCTTGACGGAGTCGGTGACGATATCCAAGGTGTAGAAGGGCAGCCAACAGAAGATGAAGATGAGGATGGCGATGGCCAGGAATCGAACCACGGCCCTCTTCTTACGGACGTTGGTTGTGACCACGACCGCTGAGCTCCAGAGGCGGCGCCGGATGTGCAGAAAGATGTAGACCATGGAGGAGGACGGGAGCACGAACAGAACCAGGAGGTCCGCCACTCTGAGTGAGAGACCACAGCATGGAAGTTTGCCTTTCAAAGAAAAAAACTTTATGATGAAAAACAAGGTTCTAGTACTTTATATAGACCCGGCTGTCGGACTATAAGGTGAAAAATAGTATAGGTTATCAACACTATTAGGTTATTTAAGAGGCGGGGCCTCCGAGTTTAACGTCCATCTCCGAAAGGACCGAACCAAATGGAAAATTCGTGTAAAGTGCCTTTCCCAAGGACACAACGTCGGACCGAGCTGAGGCTCGAACCCACGATTACGAGTCCGGTATCCTAACCACTAGGCTACCGACGCCACTTAGGTAAGGTGAAAAGGTGGCTAAGAGCAGCAAGAACAACAGACACCATTGCTGCAACACAAGACAGAGTGAAGTGGAGGTCCATGATCGCCCACGCCAGTCGGCAAGGCACCGGATGATGATGAAGGTGAAAAGATATTGAAGCCAAATGTTGCACAGAAGTAAAACGGAGAAAAGCAATATATATGGTTACGACTAGTTTCAATAAAAATGAGCCCAATCCTGAAAAATAGAAACATCTCACGTGTTACTTGTTACTTGTGTGAAAGACCGACATCACTGCACAAGGGGCATCCCCATAATAAGCGCTCCGTCCCCCGAAGAAGCACATCTCGTAGAAACATCTCAACGACTACCAAAATGAAAGTTCTGAAATGCTATGTATGGTCAAATCTTCTATAAGACAAGGAATGCTGGACAATCACCAAAGACAGTGAAAATAAAATAGAAGCGACAGAGATGTGGTTTCTTATGAGACTGCTAAGAGTATCGTGGAAGGAAAAGAATTCAAATGAGGTAATGCTTGATGAAGCCCACGTGGGACACTCACTGTTTAAAACAATTAGGAAACGACAAGTGCAGTTTTTGGGACACCTGGATAGACATAAAGGTCTTGAACATCTAGTTTTCACTGGCAAAACTGAAGGAAAACGAGGCAGGGGAAGGCCCAGAGCAACCTACTCAGGGAAACTAAACACATGGGTAACAGGTAAAGATCAGGGAAACGTAGCTTTTTAAAGAGCATCCAACCCAAAAAATGAATGGAGAACCATGATCGCCGATGTCTGTCGCAGATCTGGCTTTAGATAAAGGTTTTACGACGTTCGCAACTGCATAAGGTCAAATGAGCGCCAATCGGTGGTTGTCAACAGAGAAATCAAAACGAGGAATCAAGCTTACTCTGCTCACCTCTCTAGCCCCAATAGCAAAACATCTGCTTCAACTGCAAGTATCAAGGCACCGCGGAAATAGCGGTTCACAAGAGAGTGACAAGCATACAAAAGAAGTAGAGAACTAATAACGATAGTACGGAAGAAGAAAGAAAAAGCAGCTGTTCTCCTATGTTGTTCTGGCACAGTATGAGCATGACATTGATAAATCAGCCCATCTACAATTCTGCTGTGCATAAGAACATGTTAATATCCCCCCATTGGAAATGGCCATAAGACACTTCAGTCAGTAGCACTGACCCTGAAGTTTTTTCATTCTTGTATCTTTCGATGAAAAAAAACAACCTATCTATCTTTCATAAAAGTCAAGATAATTGCCATTGAAGAAGGTGGGGTTGCCTGGTTTCAGAGGTGAAATTTGCGAGAAAATGGCTGCCAAAGGTTGTTGATTTCCATAACTTGAGAGTCCTTGGAAACTGAAAATTTACATCAACGTTTTTCAGTAAAATCCACTCAAAAATATGTTCTTAAATGGACCTAAAGGGTGTTGACCCCCCCC
>NW_004798106.1:2539-5239 GCF_000002075.1 Aplysia californica | reverse complement strand
CCCCTTTTTTTTCTTCTTTTTTGGTAAGTGTTTTACGGAGCTCGCAACTGCATACGATCATATTATATGAGCGCGCGGGACGCATTAAACATTTTCAGTTGGTAGGAGATTTTGAATTTTTTGCCCCGGTGGTGGCCAAAGCCTACTCTCTTCGATTTTAGACCACCAAGGGATCTTTAACGTTCGCAACTTGCATGCAGGACCTCCGGGATTTGTCTCCATTGTCCGAGAAGGCAAGCTGTAGATTTTCCCTACCAGAAGATCAGGGGTGTGAGTGAAAGACAATAGTAAGAAGGTACCAAGGAGTAGCAGTAAAAAGGCTGTAGAAAGAGTCATGAGCTCAGAGGAGGGTAAAGGGTTGGAGGCAGAAAGTGGAGACGAAAGCAGACGACAGAAAATTGCAAGAGAACAGGAAAGGAGATGAAAGGGGACAATTTTAGAGAAAAAAATATTTCGGTCGCCACCCGAATTCGAACACGGGAAATATATGAGTGGTTGGTGGGCGCTCCGGTGTGGTTTGCTCCTTCTCTCCAGAGAAAAATCTGTCTCTCTTTCCTCTCTTCGTTCTTCCCGTTGAATGTTACTCTCTGATCACACTTCTTTTTTTGTGCAGTTGTTATTTGTGAAGCGTGCTGACAAAATGAGTTACTTCTCGGATCAAGCCTTATATATGGCAATAGATACTTCACGTTTATAGGTATGTAAAGTTTTTACAATTTATATCATGGAATAATAAAAGGTTAAAGAATATGGCATCGATAGGAAAACTGTGCAGCAGTTTGGGTTTTTAAATTAGCTGTTTGTCTAGAGTAAACACGCAGGAGAATGTTTTATATGTAAATAAATTTTTTAAAAAAATATGTGAATAAATGAATACATAAATATATTTTAAAATAGATAAATAAATATTATGTTACTTCACTCTGATAACGTTTATTGGTAGTTACACATCAAAGTGTTGCCATAGCCCCAACTGGAGATGGTTACAACAACTGGTTACTCGGTAATTGTTTAGATCATGTTAGTCCTACATTCCGCAGCTCTTTCGAGTCACGAGGTGGGCACCCTCTGTTCACACTTAATCTGATCTTTAGCAATAATATGTGCGGCATTGTGGTGAACCCAGGCGCTCGTCAATATAATGAAATCGTAAAAAAAAACCGACATTTTTTCACCTGTTCTGCTGTTGTTATGTATTATGTACTCTTAATCTTTCGGCTAAGTATCTTTTATGTCCATTTAAAAACATAATATAATTGCTGTGTGGTTTTACTGAAAAATTTTGAACTGAGGCACCACAATGATAACTGTGCAGTTTCTAAAGATACCATAGCTTTAAAAGCTGACCACCTCCTTCAATGACAAATCTCAACTTCTTTTCAAGACAGATGGGTATTTTTTCATCAAAAGCAAGCCGAATGAACAAGTTTTCAGAGAGTACCTCGAGAGCCTACAACACCAAGCACTCAGGCTATAAAGGAAGAGGAAGGCCACACAAAAGGCGGATCGAGGGTGTCAAGGAAACCCTAAGAAAACATAACATCACAACTGAAAGAACTGTGGAGCTGACCTACCATAGAAAATTGCATCTCCCCTCGACGCTTAACGGAAACAGAGGATGAAAAAGAATTGAAAGAAAGAAGCAATATATTATAAAACTTTAACGAGTTTGGAAGGATGGTTTCAGACAGAGATAAATGAAAAGAGCTTTTGTACGAGCCTATACCCTGCCAGGGATGAAAGGCATTGATGATTGAGGAATCTATTATCTATTTGCGGTGGCTGAATGTTGCTATTCAAAAGGCTTTTTAATGGCTGCATCGATCGACATGCGGTTTTCGCCAAAACATTCTTTAAAATATTCTCCGGAGCATGGCGCCCTTGGTTTTTTCAATTTAGAGACAATTTTGCTGCAAAAAGCTAAATTTCTTTATTTCGCCGATCGCTTTTGTAGGCCGACGGTTCTGTCTTTGTAATTTCAGAAAATCCGGAAGTGATATTTCGCGAGGCGCATTTTGTTTTGAGAGTATAGACCTAGACCTTATAATTTTTTGAATCTCTCAAGATTTATTGCCCCATTCCAGTAGAGTGTAAATATAGTAGGCCAAAGATTTTTATTGATATTAAAGCACCGATCGTTCCTTTCATCGAAAAGGGGCCTAGCTTGTATATTATAACTCTGTCTGTACGCCCCGAAATCAAGGAGCGCTTCATTTCACCATTTCGTGACTTATACGACATAGCATTATTTTTATTTTTTTTGCAAGTGCCGAAATAAATCACTACTTACTAAAGCAAAACAAACAAAAAACAAAACAACGGCAAAACAAAATATCATTATGTTGGGTTTTTTTTAGGTTTTTTTGCAAGTGCAGAAATAAATGTTCAGCGTGCTGACAAAATGAATTTCTTCTCGTATTTGAACCCTATGGAAATAGATACATCACGCTTATAGGTGACATTTGTATATCTACAATTTGTAAGTAGGAAATAATAAAAGACAGGTTACAGTTAAAGGATAATAATATGACATCAACAGAAAATCTACAAATTTGACCCTAATGTTGAGTTTTGGCCTACATCTCCATTTGTGGATTGCGAGAAATAACTCATTTTGTCAGCTCGCCTCACAAATCATTACTTACTACAGCCAAACAGACCAAAAACAAAACAACGACAAAACAAAACAAACAAAAAATA
>NW_004798106.1:0-1538 GCF_000002075.1 Aplysia californica | reverse complement strand
TAATAATAATAATAATAATAACTAGTTGGGCCCCCTTTCGATGGAAGGAATGGTCGCTGCATTAACATCATCTGAAAGTCATTGGCCTACTATATTTCCCCTCCACAGGAAATGTGCAATAAATCTAGACAGAAAAGTGACACATGTCATGTGTTTCCAAGTTGCCAAATATCAAACCTGGAGGATTTTAAAAAATTACAGAGACAGAAGCGTGTTGTTGTTCCCAGTAGCAAGAAAAGGAATTTGATAAAGGAGTCCAGAAAAAGCGATGATGGGCATCAAACGAAAGGATCACAGTCGAATTTAGCACCAAGTAAAAAAAGAAAACATGAGGCTAGTGGTCGCACACTAAGTGCTCAGTATTGCGCGACAATGTGCGATAGTATCGAACGGAAGTATGACTTGAAATAAACAAACTTGGCGGATTTTCTAAAATTACAGAGATAGAAGCGTCGGCCTACAAAATAGCAAATTCGGCCACCACAAATAGATAATATATAATAATAATAATAATAATATAATAATAATAATAATAATAATAATAATAATAACAAAGAAAATAATTTTTTAAAAAAATAATAACAATATTATTACATGCATTATGGAGCTAAGCCCGTTTGTGGGGCCAGTATACATTTTTACACACGTGCTCATAAAATCTACTAAAATATGATTCCAGAAGAATTGTCCCAAAGGATTACGTGGGCATATTTTCAAAGTTCGGAAACTGACTTATTTTGGATTTTTCAAGTTTGATGGTTTTTCCTGTAAACCGAAGCTCTCGGATGTTTTTACTCTACCATTACCCTTTTCATATCTTACTGGGAACTACTTCAAGTACACGTACTTCTGTTTCATATTGGGCTTTATCGTGCGTGTGAGTAGTTCGCAAGAACAGAAGTGTGGTTTGTACTTTGTCGTGTGTGTGCCACAGATTTGAACTTTTTGCAGTAGTTAGCAAGTACAGAAGTGCCGTTTGTGCTTTGTTCGTGTGTGTATGCCACATAGTTCTATTGCAGCTGCTTCTATTGCTCCATGGAATACTTTTTTTTGGGGGGACTGGGGACTACTTGTGAATTTACGTTCTAATAGTAATAGTCAGAATCTGGAGGAAGACCTTGATCGTGCTAGGCCAAGAAAGAATGGGCCATCGTTGGCCTTGGCGTGCAACTCACAGTCGTTTAGTGAAACTGGAGTTGACCGAAGATTACGGACACATGACTGTGGTGAATTCAGTGCCGCGTGTGAACAGTGCAATGCCATAAGATGGAGAGAAGAGAGAAATACATTCTGCTGTCAAAATGGAAAGGTGAGTATACCCGTACCTCCCCCACCTCCTCGGGAATTAATAAAGTATTACGATGTAGCACAGAGCGGCAGCTCTTTCTTACTACACTGTGGGTCATACAATAATGCTCTCGCCCTTGCTACAATTGAATGCAGTGAACAAGCTGAACAGTGCTTCAAATTGAAGTTCAATCCAACCTGCAAAACCCAGGGCAAGCTGTTCCACCGATTAGGAAATCTTCCCACTGCTG
>NW_004798105.1:309574-314242 GCF_000002075.1 Aplysia californica | reverse complement strand
AAGAAGAAGAAGAAGAAGAAGAAGAAGAAGAAAAAGAAGAAGACGTCCTGATCTTGATTTCAGAAGAAACAAACAATCTTCCTAAACTGTCGTCTAAAAACCCCCAACCCAAATCAATCTACCCTGAATTCACACTTTGTCTTTGTTCTACCCCATGCCTGAAATCCCCCCTCTTCCCATCTCCAACCCACTCCTACCCTCAACTCCCAACCCCATCCCCACCTCGAAATCTTTTACTATGGTTGTACTATATTATCGGTCTAACGGTTCTTATAATATATTATCGCTTGGTTGGTCGGTGTAAAGCCAGGCAGGCAGGTATTACCACAGTATTATTTATTACGTCCGTCATTTTCTCATTACTCTGTGGCTGGGACTCTGTGAGTGGCGCCCGGTGCATTTGAAATGCAATTATATTTTATCCTAGACCGGCCACTGTCATGGCCGCTCATAGACTTGAAGTATAATATCCCATACCAGGCACTGAAATGGCCGCCCATGGACTTGAAGCACAATATCCTAGACCAGGCACTGTCATGGCCGCCCATAGACTTGAAGTACAATATCCTAGACCAGGCACTGTCATGGCCGCCCATGAACTTGAAGTACAATATCCTAGACCAGGCACTGTCATGGCCGCTGATCTTTGCTCTTCGCTACGCTAATGCGCACCAAGGACGCGCTAATTGATGGCAAAACACCAGTCTCACTGTAGACGACTACACATGCAGCCTTTCCCTCTTTGCTTTTCATCTGTTTCTAAATACAGTCAGGTGATGTGGTCTATGGTTGGTCAGTGTGGACGGTCTTGGGTATTCTACAACAAGTCTATGGTGACGTCACACAACTACCCCCCCACCCCCCACCCCCCCAACAGAAAGACCACAACTGTGTCCCGTGCTACGTTTTGATCCAGTTGTTGCTAGGATTTGAGCCAGACCAGCATCTGTGTTAGGCGCTCCGCTGTCTCACGCAGGAGACCTGAGATCGATTCCCGAGTGAGGAGAATTTTAATCGAGTGTCTTCGGTCTTTCTGCTGGAATGTTTACCGTATCCCTCTCAGCTCGGATTGGTCCTGATAGGTCAGGAGCCCACCTCTGAAATGTTCAAAACTATGTCGATGGGGGCGTTAAAAAAAATTACAATCAAAGCAGAGTATTGGGGCAAAGTCCGCCGTCAGGTCGTATGGTGAACTACTTTAGTGTCGGTGACAGCGCTACTGCTGGTGGGAAATATATTATATAATTATATAGCATGATGTTCGTCATACAAACCACAAGTGTGTCTTTTTTACAGGCTGGGTTTTCTTATTTTGTCTTTTAAGCAGTAACGGCGTTAAACCATTTGTTTGTTCGTTTATTTTTATTTGTTTGTTTCAAGTGTTCTTTGAAGCTTTTTGCTTAAAAAAGAGGGTACTGTTTGAAAACTATCTCTGTAAGACTGTCTGTCCGTTATGATGTCAGAGCTGTCTCACAGAAGCAGAATTCCACGAGGCGATTGTTTTGATCATTGCTGGTTTTGTTTGTTATACGATAATATACGTTTATGGAATTTTCCTTTGATCTTCAAAACGGAATAAATAAGTAATGAGTATTGTATCGGATTTTTGTTGACTTCACGTTCCTTCCTCACACGTCACTCGGTTGTATTCTGGATGGAAAGACAAACAAAGAAGACAGGGAGGGCTAGTACCTGACCGGCAACTCAAAGACTCAGACTTAGACTTAGACTTTGATTTAGACTCAGAGTCAGACTCAGACTTAGACTTAGACTTAGACATAGACTCACACTCGAACTTACTCTCAAACTCGGAGACCCCCACGCCTTGAGACGCATGAGGCAACCAGAGATGACCAGGAACATCTTCCTGCTGTTAAGGCCGGGGGACATCCATCTCTTGTCCAGCAGTCTCATGTTGTCCCTCCATCTCTTGTCCAGCAGTCTCAGATTGGGTGGTTGGCGGGTGCTCTAGTGTGGTTTGCTTCTTCTTTTCTATCAATGATCAAACATCTATCGTCCTTATCTCTCCTCCTTCATTTTTTGTGTATGTTACTCTCTAGTAACACATATTTCTTCGGCGCTTTTCTGACCTTATTGCGTTGCAAGTGCAGTAAAACTCCTACTAAAACTAAAGGTTGTCCCTCCATCTCTTGTCCACCAGTCTCATGTTGTCCCTCCATCTCTTGTCCACCAGTCTCATGTTGTCCCTCCATCTCTTGTCCAGCAGTCTCATGTTGTCCCTCCATCTCTTGTCCAGCAGTCTCAGATTGGGTGGTTGGCGGGTGCTCTAGTGTGGTTTGCTTCTTCTTTTCTATCAATGATCAAACATCTATCGTCCTTATCTCTCCTCCTTCATTTTTTGTGTATGTTACTCTCTAGTAACACATATTTCTTCGGCGCTTTTCTGACCTTATTGCGTTGCAAGTGCAGTAAAACTCCTACTAAAACTAAAGGTTGTCCCTCCATCTCTTGTCCACCAGTCTCATGTTGTCCCTCCATCTCTTGTCCACCAGTCTCAGGGTGTTCGCAATCGGCCACCAACAACAAATAACAAACCCCAAAACAACCAAGAAGACAGGTCAAGTCATTAGAAGAGCAATAACAAAAGACAAACGATATGCAGGTATATACGGTTGTCTAGCAGATCAGGTGTACTACTAGGGCCAAAATTTAGATTTTTTAAATATCAAAATTGCAATTTCTTCATCTGTAATATCGGTTGTATGTGCTCGAGAAATATTTTGTCGAAATTTCCATTTCTAAACGTTAAAAAAAAAAAGCAAGAAAAGATACATGACGTATATATGAATGTAAATTAAAAAGAATGAAAGTTTTTTCCTTCTCCTTGAAAATGTTGCTCTCATGGCTAAAGATTCGAGCAACTAAACATGAACGGTACAGCTGACTCGATGACAAAACTCGAGTTTTAAATTGTCCAAGGGAAATAATCTATTAACAACAAGATAGTCAGATCAGACAGCGTTTGCTCCCCTTGTCTAGCTAGATAGCTTCGAACATCCCACGGTTAATATGTGGTCGGTTTTAAGCACAAGGGGGCTATCCCGAAAAATGCTGTTTTAAGAAAATCGAAGATAAAGTTTTTGCCCCTTGCTCAGTTTTTTTTTTTGGTTTTAATGCAAGGAGGGTTCTCTCTATAACCAAACAAATATACACACCAAAGTAACCAAACTTCTCCTATAGATAGGGTAATGCCCACTTTTGGTGTAGGTCAAGATTTTTGGAAACCCCCCAAAATCTGGGTTAGGCCGCTAGTCCTTAAAAGCGACCATTTATTTGTAAAGACAAAAAAATATTCACAAATGTCCCCTTAGGCCTGGTTAGAGTCCTACATTGTCCAACCATTTTTTGTGGGTGGGTAGCGGGTGCTCTAGTGTCGCTTGCTCTTTCTTTCCCATCAAACATCTATCGTCCAACTTCTCCAACTTCTTTTCTGTGTTTGTTACTCTACAGTAACACATTAATCTTTGGCATTTATATGACTTATTTGAGTTTTATGTGCCATAAAATTCTGACGAAAACTACTTTTAAAAACCCTCTCGTTTTGATGTCTGTGCTGAAGTGACTGGGTTGAAAGGAACGACACACAACATATGACCTAGCTACAGCGGAGTCCACGGACATCTAGGGTTGTTTTTTTTTATATATAAAAAAAAATTGTAAAGAGTTTTACGGCGATCGCAACCTACATAAGGTCATATTAATATGAGCGCAGACCTGCAGGGAGTGACCACTGTCCCTGTCACGTGACACTCACTGAGGTCACAACCCCCCCCCCCCAAACCCGTCCACCCGTCCGTCTTCTGCGGATAGTGAGGAGCAAGTCTGTGGTGTAGTAGTTAGGCACTTTGCTGTCGAATGTGGAGACCCGAGTTCGATTCCCGAGTGGAGAGAAATTCTCATCGAGTATCTCTGTCTTTCTGCTGGAATGTTATTTTCATCTCAGACACGGTTGGCCCTGACATGCAAAGTGGGAAGCCCGCCTCCAAAACGATCTAAATTGTGTTGATGGTGGCGTATAAACTCTTATATTATTTTGTTTTAAAAAGATCAACGACAAGTGACACAACCCCATGACCTGTCGGATCGATAACAGCCACACAGCAGCGTGACCAGTCCATGACCCAGTCCATGACCTCACACATCTTTGTGACTCTCAGTCGATAGTCCCGGTTGACCAGTGACCAGTAGTCGGTCGGACAAAAACGGACAACATCCCAACTCAACTCTGTGGCAGTATCACACCACTAGCTCCACTACATGGGAGTTTGCACCGGATTTTATTGGTGGTATCGATAAGTGATGATGATGGTATCGAGTAATCCCACCAGGTGTGGCTGCAAGATGACTTCATTTTGTTCACACAGACCCCAGGACTCTACAAACAATTTGCACGGCGGTAAAAAAAAAAAGGGGGGGGGGGACTGGAAGCCAACTCTAAGACTGATTCCTATATTTAATTAATGTTTCACTTCATAAATCGATATACGTAAGAAAAAATAACAAAAACAGTCTCGACACTTGGGGAAAGGGAAAGGTCTCAAATACACCTAAATATATTATTATATTGCCTGGTACTGGTGCCTGTCTACTCCGCTAAAAAGAATCGATGTAGACAGAAAGAACCGGCACAAATTTCTGCCCCCCCCC
>NW_004798105.1:306575-308652 GCF_000002075.1 Aplysia californica | reverse complement strand
ATGGTGGAAGGGGGTGGAGGAAAGTTGGGGGGGGTTACATTATGTTAAACCATATGCATATATACATGAGAGAATCGCTGAAAGTGTCGGAGTCTCCAACCCCACAGACAGGAGTCGTCCATTCACTGTCCACTGAGAGCCGAGACAACAGGCTAGACCACAGACGTCACAATCAAGACCCTCGGGTGACATTCGGCCCGGTCAACAGCGACATCGGGCCCCGGTTCAACAGTTACATCTGGTCCGGTTAACGGTGACATTCAGCCCGGACAACGGTGACATCTAGCACGGTCAACAGTGACATCTGGCCCGCGAGAGAATGGTAGGTATTCCATCCTGAGAATCTCTATAACAGAGAACCTTACACGAAACATATACAAACTTGTCAGCCATAACACAGAACCTTACTCATAAACGAACTTGTCCAGTAATAACACAGAACCTTACTCCAAACATAAACAAAATTGTTGTCAAGAAAATAATATGTCAAACAAGTAGCTCTGACAACAAAGAGGCATAAGAGAGAAAATAGGAATCTGATTTGTTATAATACAATTTTTTTTAAAGAGTATCCGAGCAAAGGAATGAACAGAGAACCATGATTGCCGATGTCTGTCGCAGATCTGGCACGGGATGATAATGTCTGTTTTCATTCATATCAATTGCTGAAACAAGTTTAGTTTTCCACTGCTCAAAGACTGGTTATCCAGCTCGGCCCACAATCTTACATGTATTTTGGGTTATGCCTCTCAAACATTAATTATTGAGTCTGACAGCCCTGGGCTGGAGTATACAGTACACTATCTCCGTAAGTTGATTGGATATTTCTGCCAGCGCCTCAAAACCAGGGGCGGATTGTGGTTGGTAGAACTGACCGGCTGTCACTCACATCAACAACCCCCCCCCCCCCAAATAAATAAATAAATAAATAATTAAAATAAAAAAAACCGCCACACTGACAACAAAGTTGAGAGCCAGTGTTGATAAAAACAGATGAAGTAAAGAATCTCTGTAGTGTGACAACACATCAGTGAACCCCTATCGTCCTTTTTTTTGGACACTTTTTAATCGGCAAAGCGCATTTTGAATGTTGATAAACATTAGTTTGGGTTCTTTGGAACTGACTGAAAATCCTCATCAGCATCAAATCTCCTGTCCACTGTCCAGCCGATAAAAAATGACCGGCTTCGGCAGTTTTACCGGGTTAACGAGTCGCCCCTGTTCAAAACCCTTTGTCTACCAGGAAGTCTCCCAACTTTTCCACCGCGCTGTAGCAGAGACTGGTCTGCGGGCCCTCCTCGTGCGTTGCTATGACGACACAGGTGCGACAAAGATACACCACACAGCCACGCCCACTGGCTGAGGACCGGCCCACCATCATCACGTGGTTCCACGACATACGGGTCAACACGAACTCCTGACCCCAGAAGTGAATGCCCTGCACGCGCAGCTGTAGATCGTCCGTGAACCCGTTGACGATCGAGCTCACCTCCTCGGGCGTGACGTGGAGGTCCGGGGTTTCAGTCCACACGCGCCCGTTCCTGCGTGAGTACACGGCGAAAGCTGACACGGCGCCGCGTTCCAGGAGGCTCTGTCCGTATGCCTGCCACTTGGCGGAGGGGACCCGCGGGCTGCCGGCGGAAGATACGTCATTTCTGGGCGAGGAGAGGGCAGAGGCCGACCCGGACGGGGACAACATTCTGTATCGCATCTTCAAGAAGGGACACGTACAGGCCACGTCTGTTACGACATTTTTTCCTACTCGGGTCAGAGTCTGAAAAATCAAGACATGAGAAACAGTTGATGGGTACAAGGGACACACAAGAGAATAATATGTCAGTTTCTGGACAATAATTGAGTTGTGACGTGAGATGGAAAATGTTTGCACATCTCTGTTCACCTATCCAAGCATCTCAACGTCTTCACTTTGCGGTTTGTTAGGAACAAATCAACAAGTAAATTGAACAGACTGACATAGTGCCTCAGTTCTCCACGCCAATGCGTAAACCTGAACGCCTTAAAGTGTGTGGGTTTTTGTTTTGTTTTTGGTTTTTGGGGTTGTTTTTTTTTGTTTGGG
>NW_004798105.1:302698-304041 GCF_000002075.1 Aplysia californica | reverse complement strand
ACCCGGTCCGTTGACCACCGGAACTGATTGTGACCGGCTGGTGCAGGATGTGGTCAGTCTCCCTGCACAAACCACGTATCTGATAGCTCTTAGAGCTGGTCACGCCAGGACAGACAGGCGCACGAGATCGCTGGTTGGTCACTTACTTCTCAGTCTTTGTCTAGTTACGTTTAGCTTTATTAAGGGTTTTACGGCAGTTGCAACATAATAAGGTCATACAAGTGCCGAAGATTAGAGGTGCTACTTAAGAGAGTAACTAATGTAAAAAAAAAAAAAAAGAAGAAGAAGGGGAGATAAGGACGGTAGATGTTTGGTAGGAAAGAAGAAGCTAGTTTAGTTTAGTTTTAGTAAGCGTTTTACGGCACTTAAAATACAATTAGGTCATAATGTGGGGCATATACTGACAAAATAAGTTACTTCTTAGATTTTAGCCTAGTGGAAATATAGCGATATGTCAAATTTATTTGTTGAATTTTTACAATTTATTAGTATGAAATGATAAAAGACATGATAAACTTGAAGATAATGGCATTGGTTTAGAATCTACAAATTATATGACCTTTGTGTTGTTGTTTTTTGCTGATATCTCCTTTCGTGGATTGCCCGAAGTAAATCATTTTGTCCGCGCGCCTCAAATATAAGTGCCGAAGTTCAGAGGTGTTACAAGAGAGTAATACATATAAAAAAGAAGGAGGATAAATAAGGACGACAGACGTTTGATAAGGAAGGAGCAAACCACACCAGAGCAGCCGCCAACCACCCACAGTCTTTGTCTACTGGCGTCTGTGGTGTAGCGGTTGATACTTCACTGTCGCGCGCAGGAGAACCGAGTTTGATTCCTGAGTAGGGAGAAATGTGTATCAAGTATCTCTGTCTCAATTTTGGCTTGTTGTGTCAATCTCAGCCCGGGTTGGAGATAAAAAGCCAGAATCGGAAGCCAGGCTCCTAATTGATCCAATGTGTGTCGACGGGGGAGTAAAAACTCTGATATGTTTTATGTATACCCCCTTTCACCCCCAACCACAGCAATACCCCCCCCAAAAAAAAACAAAAAAAAACAACAACAACAACAACAACAACAACAACAACAAACAACAACACAGTTCTGTTGGGTTTTTTTAAAGATTGCTTTAGTAAATGTTCCACAGCTGTAAAACTCTCACTAGAACAATTAGGTCATGTAAGTGCCGAATATTTGAGGTGTGTGTTAAACATCCACGCCTGGACGTATTGAAGAGCTTTATTCAAAACTGACGAAAAAGTTCAGAAACAGATTCGAACCCAGACTGCCCACACCACGTACTCCGGCGCGTTACCAACGGAAACAAAGTGTGCAGAAGAGG
>NW_004798105.1:301055-302586 GCF_000002075.1 Aplysia californica | reverse complement strand
GGCAGGGGTGATGGGAATTAGCTTCATTTTTTTAAAGACACCTTTTCCAGTATTTGTGACACAGAAATTTACAAATTTAAAAGGAAAGGAAAAATTGAAGGAACATCGAGAAAGACCATTGCTAAAATTAAATTATAAAATTCCATTTAAACATTTAGGTGTATTAGATTTACGAATTATGGATATTTACCATATGAATTATAAATAACAAAATTATGAATCATACATTATATTTGCGTGCACTGTGGTGAATCGGGTGCTCTTTAAAATAATGAAATTTTTTTTAAAAAGCAGTAAAAAGCACATTCCTGTGTAGAATTTTACCGGAAAAACGCCGATCAAAGGTGCAAAGAAAATGTAAATTTGCAGTTTCCAAAGACACCCAAACTTGAAAGTCACTAAACTTTGAGGGCCATTTTCTCGCTAATTTTCCTCTGACACTAGATGCAGATGACCCCCACCTCCTTCAATCACAAAAATCCTCGTTTTCCGTTGAAAACAGATGGGCATTTTTTTTTTCATTTAAAGATAGACAAATAACAAAAAGCTTTATGATGATACCAATAACTCCACATGCCCCAACATTGTCGAGCGCCTGATTCCCTCATCGTGTCGTGACACATTTGTGAGGTGTGCTGACAAAATAAGTTACTTCTTGCAATCCACGAAAGGAGATATCAGTCAAAAATCAACACAAACGTCATAATTGTAGATTCTAAACCATTACCATTCTCTTCAAGTTTAACATATTATTATCTTTTATTATCATTTCATACTAATAAAATGTAAAAATTCAAATAAATGCGACACATCTATTTCCATTGAGCTAAAATCCAAGAAGTAACTCATTTTGTCAGTATATGCCTCACAATTAAAGACAAGATGATACCAATAACTCCACATGCCCCAACATTGACGAGCGCCTGATTCTATCGCGTCGTGTCACATTTAACAATAACATAATAAAAAAGACTCACCAGTGGAGAGGAAGATTGTTATGTTGACCAACTGGCGGAGAGAAAATTGTTATGATGACCAAGGGCCGCGGAGTGTGCTGTGAGTGGCCGCGGACGGCTGGCGACCGACTCAACTGAACGAAACGGTTCCTCACGTCTGCTCTCTCGCAGACACACTCGCCGGGCTCCTGGCCAACAAATCCCGGCTAAGCCTGAAGGCACGGGAGCCCGGCGCCGGCTCTGTGTTGCCTGTTGGGCGTGCGAGTCCCCTCATGTGGAAACCTGGGAGCAGTGACGAGTTGGCTGCTAGAACCGTCTATCTGAGTCGCCGGTGTTTCTGGGGCGTATCGCTAGGTGGTCCTATCTTTTCCCCTGATCTCTGTGTCTGTCTTGTGAATGTCGTTCTGTCTTTAGCGGACAATGTGGTCGGTAAACTGTGGATCAAACCTTCATAAAGACTGGTCCGTGACTAGGTGATCGTAAAACTAAAGTATACAAAATTGGTGGTACCGGTATAGCATCCAAGACAGAAAACGCAAACAACGACAAAATGAGTCCTTTATACAACCTCGCCC
>NW_004798105.1:296178-297496 GCF_000002075.1 Aplysia californica | reverse complement strand
CACTCACTCACAAACACACACACACACAAACACACACACACACACACACACACACACACACACACACACATACACACACACACACACGGCTGACATGATCGATGTTACTGACTGCATGAAGACTCTTGACGAGACATCTCCGCTGTCGTTCTATTAACTTGTCATGCTTTGGCCCACACATTTACCCACACATTTATCCACACATTTACCCACACATTCACCCTCACATCTACCCACACGTTTACCCACACGTTTTCCCATACGTTTACCCTCACATCTACCAACACATCTACCCACACATTTAGCCACACATCTACACACACGCTCAATAACATGTTCACCTACACGTTTACCCACACGTTTACCAACATCTACCCACACATTTACCCACACGTTTACCCACTCATCTATCCACACATTTACCCTCAGATTTACCCACACGCTTACCCACACGTTTACCCACGTATTTACCCACACTTTTACCCCTTCGCATCTACTTACACATCTACCCATACATCTACTCACACATTTACCCACACGTTTACCCACATATCTACCCACAAGTTTACCCACACATCTACCCTCACAACTACTCTTACGATTACCCGCACATTAACCCACACGTTTATCCACACGTTCACCCACATGTTTACCCACACATCTACCCACACGTCTTTCCACACATTTACCCACACATCTACCCACACATCTACCCACACATCTACCCACACGTTTACCCACATACCTACCCAACTGTTTACCCAAAAGTTTACCCACACATCTGTCTACACGTTTACCAACATGTTTACCCTCAAGTTTACCCACCCATCTACCCAAACGTTTGCTCATAGAAATAGGGGGAAATGAATTGAGAGACAAGGGAGAAAGAGGCCAGGGCAGCAACAAGCTGTATAAGCCTGGTGCTTGTCTACTTTTTTGTTTGTTTGTTTGGTAAGAGTTTTACACATACAGGGCTCGCAACTTCATAAGGTGATATGAGCGCGAGGGACGCATTAAACATTTTCGGTTGGTAGGACATTTTGAATTTTGCCCGGGTGGCGGCCGAAGCCTACTCTTATCGATCTTGGAGCACCAATGGATCTTTAACGTGCGTAACTTACACACAGGACCTCCGAGATTGTTCGCCTTTAATGTCCGAGAAATCTAGGCGTAGATCTTTCCTACCTGGAGATCAGGGGTGTGGCTGAAAGACAGCACTAAGAAGGAGCCAAGGAGTAGCAGTAGACAGGTTGCAGAAAGAGTCAGGAGCCCAGAGGAGGGGGCAAAGGAGGTAAGGGTGGGGGGCAGAAAGTGGAGA
>NW_004798105.1:276693-295811 GCF_000002075.1 Aplysia californica | reverse complement strand
GGGGGGGGGTCTTGAACCAGTGTAATGCTACACTTTTTAAAAACTTTATCAGAATTCCACTGTAAAAAAATCTAAATTGTTTTATTTGTTTAAGGCACTTTTGACATTGACTTGAGTCTATTTTTTTTCCTTAGTAGGCTAAAAAAGAGTGTGTGCAATATTTTGCTTGAATGATTTACTCTGTTATTCTTTAGTGATTGTAGAATTGCATATATTATTAAGTGCTTGTATGTGTAAGTATATTTTTCATGAATATTATGTAATGCGCATAGAACAATGATTGTTACACGGTTTGTGCGATATAAAGGTCATTTTTTAAGGCCTATTATTATAAGCGGACAATATAATGTTACTGGATTTGGGGGGTTAAGAGACAAATGTAACAAAAGTGAAAGAAGGGGAGGGGGGGGGACAAAAAGTCTCCCAAAATGTGTAAGATTATAATATATGAATAACTGGCCTTAGGTCTTGGTCCACCCACCCCAAGCCTTCTCTTCTTCTTGGCCTAACCACCCACCCACAGCTGGGATCAGGGGAGGTCACTCTGATGATTTTTCCGCGAGTAGTTTTCCCTTGCTTACCTTCCTTCCCTGTTGTTGTTGAGATCAAAGTTCATCCGGCACACAGCACTAGCAGCAACATGGCGAGTATGAGGCTGATCGGAATGGCAAATGGACTTCGATCCACCTTTGGATTGTCCAGTAAGTACATCAATTTGGTCTTTGCTTTTCTCAAAATTAGATGCTTTAAATTGCGTTTTATTCTTTTCTTTTTGTTGCGGAAGCTGCCCCGAACGGCTTCATAGAAATAAATAGGAAAGTTGATGGTTGACTGATCGAAAGAATTGACCACAGAGGATTTGCATTGTCAAGGCTAACTTCACGAGACTTTGTCACACTGTAAAGGTCATTTACCTTTGAAAAGATTATGAGTTACATGATCATGAATATAATGCTCTAAAACTAGTACTATGAATACATTGTGAAGTATCATATTGCGAATAATTCTAGATCTATAAACCCCCTGACCCCTCTGTAAATATTTGGTTCCTGCCTGATACTTGCAACACCAAAATCAGTGAATCAGCGAAAGTTCAGCTGTTGCTTTATTTTTGTACTTGATCAGCTTCTATCAGTGTGTTTGGCCAGGTACTTTTTTTCTGATGTTGCACTCCTTAGTGCCTATTATTACGGATATTGGTTATTTTCATTAAGTTAGCAGACGATTTAACTCCAGCTTTCTTCCATGTTCACAGAAAACTGCAGATTATTTTCGTCTTCTCATGTGATGAGCGGTAAGTAGGCTACAGTGTAACCTCAACGTTGCTCTACTCTCTGTGAACTAATTAATTCCTTTGTAGCAAATTGAATTTGGTGTCTTTTGTGTATGGTTTATTATGTCACTTGTATGTACACGAGATGTCAGTGCCTCATATATATGCATTTAACTTTGATAGCTTTGGTTCAGCGCTACTTCATGATTCATGGTGAAACTACTTATTTTTTATCCTATAAAACTGGTATTGACAAAATCAGCAGTTGAATCTTGCTATGCGCATGTGGGATAACTGTACAAGGCATCAAGAGTAAAGTTTTTGTGACAGGAAAGGATTGACAGTATATCTCAGATGTGATTCCATTGAAGAGACTTTGGTGCTTGACAGATGTTAAACCTGCCTGCAATCTTAGAGTTATGAGTGCCTACTTACTATTTCATAATAGGCCTATTTATTTGTATCAGAAGTACTCATTTAGTGCTGTTTTTTTATCTTGCTGATAAACTAAAAGCAAAAAGACGTTTGATTATTCCATTCAAACTACAAACATAAGGAACATAGATGATAGTCTTGTCCTGCTGTACTCTGTTACAGTTGTGTGTTATGAAGGTCAAAGTCCAATCATGGAGTTGAGGGTTTTATTATGGATTTCAAACACAGCCGCTTTCTTTGTAAATACATGCAAGTACGGACATTTTTCTTGTAAGAAATTACTGCATCTGTTTCATTTGGGAACTCTTTCTTAATTTTTTCATTTTTCAGTTCTTATTATGTTGTATTTTAAATATGACGAATATTTCTTAGTGAAAATGATTAGGTGTGGAAATAAGCCAAGGTCTTTGACACTTTGACAGAACTGATATAATAATATAATATATACACATGTACACCTCACTTTCGGAACAGATCATGATTGAGAATTTCAGATCTGTTCTTGTTATTTATATTTTGGAAATTTATATTGATAATTTGATACTGAAAATTTTAGTTTCAATTTTGTCTCAAGTTTTTGGCAGTGTCCGACTTTGTGTGAGGTCACTCAGTTTATTTGGGGGAAAAATGTCCACCACAATTGCTAAAATGTTTTTGTACAGTGCTCGGGTTTACTGAGATAGTATCAACAATTGTAATGATGATGTTGTGATGTTATGATGTATAAAAGACAAAAAAAGTTTGCCCTAATTTGCTGGAAGAATGGATAGTGTTGGACACCAACAATTTGTATGTCCAGACAGATGTCCTCAATGTGGTCTTTGTTTGTATTTTGTAGGAAAATATGTCAACCTTGAAGTCGCTGACGATGTCGGAGTTGTACGTTTTGACAGTCCGGATTCAAAGGTATTCCCTACTGTATTGTTGTTGTCTCTGGCAGTGTGTGGATGTGTAAGAACGTGTAAAATGACTAAGTTGGTGGTGAAAAATAATGTCCCAAAGAGTACACAAATTATTGTCTCTCTCTCTCTCTCCCTCTCTCTCTCCCTCTCTCTCTCTCTCTCCCTCTCCCTCTCTCCCCCCCCACCTCTCTCTCTCTCTCTTACTCTGCCCTTGCCTCTAATTTTATGAAGTTTGTATGTTTGTGGCTGTGTGCTCTTTTTTACCTAAGACTGACGGTACATATATTATATATGTACACTAGACCGGTACATCTCTTCAGCGAGTCTTATCAAACATAATTATCAATCATCCTTATCTCCACTCCTTCTTTTCTTTTATGTTACTCCAGCTCTAAGTGTAACACCTAATCTTTGGCTCGTCTATGACTTACTTGTGTTGCAAGTGCTGTAAAACTTGTACTAAAACTAAATCTCTTACGTCTTGAGTTTTCCATAAATACAGTATACCAGTCTCTTCTGTCTTTCGCTGTCTTTCGCCGAGTCTCAGGGTATCTGACGGCTGCCTCGTCCGTTGGCTCGTCCACTGACTGTTCTCTGACTGTGATACAATAATTTATAACTGTTTCTGACAAGAACATTGCGTCGCTCGCCTGATAGGTAGTTGTGTCAAGTTTTCAAGAGAAGGTGTAGAGGTTGTTCATCAGGCTTACTTTGTCAGTTTACAACTAATAATAATGCAGGCAATTTCTGTAGCGCCCACTCCGGTACAATACAGCTCTAGGCGCTTTACAATACCTTTATCTCAACGCAAAAGACACATGTCAGTGAAGCAGACATTTCTACCATCAGAGCACAATTGATGACAATATACACATCACTTTATGAACATCAGAGTGCTAGGAGTAAGAAAGTTTCACTGTCAAGATGGCATTTTCTTTTAAAGTTTATTTTTTTATGAATTGTAAATTTTGCGTTCGACTTTGTACCCCTCAAATGTTGTGGGAGAGAGTTCCAAACAGATGGAATTTATAACAAAAAGTACGCACAGAACATCAGGGTTTTGTTGGCTCAGGGTGAAAGAGTCGGTGCGAGACAATGGAATACTCTCTTGCTCTCTCATACATGGTGTGGGGAAACATTTGATGAAAGAAGTTCCAACACGTTGCCAGAGTCAGACTTCAAACCTGATACCTTTGGCATGGTATGCAAGTACTATGTACTGTACCTCTTTCTTTCATGTATCTGTGTGCGACGGATCATGGGTACGTCACAAACATTTCATAGTGGATGGTTGGAGGGTGCACTAGTATGTTTTGCTCCTTCTTTTCTATCAAAGTCTATCATTCTTATTAAATCTCTTCTCCTTTTTTATGTTTGTTTCTCTTTAGTAACACCTCTAATCTTCAGCACTTTTATGTAACCTAATTGTGTGCTGTCAAACTTTTACTAAAACAAAAACAAACAATTCTGACGATTTCATACCCTTTTTTTCTCTGTCTTCGTGAAGGTGAACACTTTGAGCCAGGCCATGCAGTCAGAGTTCTATGACTGCATCCAGCAAATCAACAGAGATGAAAAGATTAAGGCTGCTGTGCTCATCTCCAAAAAGCCAGGTTGTTTCATCGCTGGGGCAGACATTGGGTAAGCAGATTCAATCATAATGGTAATTATAATGAAAATAATGACAAAGATTGCTTCTGTTGCACCTACTCACTGGTGGCTCCAGGCGCTTCACAGTAAAATAAAATTTTAATTAACGTTTCATGCATACTGGTGCATCCAACCTACAACAATCCTTTCAAATACATGTACACCCGTAGTCTGACAGAAGAACACATACACAAAAAGACAATCACTGTGGCTACTGATCACACTTGTTGTTGGGAGAAGAATCAAACTAGTTTTTCTTCCTGCTAGTTTTGTTTTTTAGACTGAGTTGTGTGTCTACTCCATTGCTTGAAACTGTGCTCTGTTTGTCCATGGATGGCAGAAATGAGAAACAGTGGATAGTGACTGCTGGATACATATCATGGGAGGAAGTTTAGTTGGAGTAAATGTTGTAATGTTGTTAACGTTTCACTGAATTTCTGTTTAGCTATTTCTTTGGACAACTTTAGTCGTTGGTTTCCAGCAAGAGTCGTCATACTTGTGGTGTTTAGTATTGGGAATCTAAAAGGGTATGAGGGTGTGTCATAGAATTTCACAGGTGTGATAGCGTAAATTTTGAATTTTGCATTTGATGACTTACGAAGAGAGTGAGCTATTCTTAGTTGGGATTTTTTTAGAGAAAGAAAGGGAGAGGGGGGTACTCTTTCTTTCGTAATTGCCAGTGTATAACTATAGTTTCTGTTGCAAGTTCTGGCTTAAGACATAGTGGATTTCCCTCCTTTGGTGTGGGAGTCACCAAAGATGTTATGATGGATCAGTGAGTTTCTCTCATGAAGTTCAGTTTCCTCTTGTTCCGTTTCCCCAGTATGATCGACGCATGCAAAACGGAGGAAGAGTCTGTGAAGCTGGCACAGGCGGGCCAGGAAGCCTTCCAGGCAATGGAGGACAGCAAAAAGCCGTTTGTGGCGGCCATCATGGGCACTGCTCTCGGCGGAGGACTCGAGGTGAGGGTTGTTGGTGGGAAGGGAGGAAGGAAGGAAGAGAGGAACGGCTTGTTACGACCTCTCAACTCTGTTTCTTTGTCCATAGATTTTTTAATTCAGTTTTTGTATTCAGTTTTTGTGAATGAGATGGCAATGTTTTCTGTGAGCCTTTCCGACCAGGTCCATGAGGTCCATGTATTGTACGTGAGATGTGCTGACAGAATGAGTCACTCCTCGCAGTCAAGAAATGAAGATATTACCAGAAAATGGACATTAGGGCCAAATTTGTGGATGCTCAACAGATTTTTTTTTTTTTCAAGTTTAACAAGTCTCTTGTCATTTCTTACAAATAAATTATACAAAGTCAACCCATAAATTTGACATATGTATATATTTCCATAGAGCCAAAACCGGAGAAATAAATCATTTAGTCAGCAGAAAGGCAGGCTCAAAGACTCTGACAAATTTCAATCCGCAATGTGTAACATATTATTTAATCATAATCTGTCACCCAATTGTCGCTCCATGAAGTGTCATGATTCTGATTCTGTTTGCTTTCACTCTTTTAGTTGGGAATATCTGTGTGTTACAACTTTTAGAAAATCTTAATTTCATTATCATTTTTTTATTGGGAGTGTGGTGATAATATTTCAATAGTTTCTTTGAAAAAAAATCTTTTTTAGATGGTCTAACAGTTTACAACAGTGTGTAGATCTGTTGTCTTTTTGTTTTGAACTTGAACTCCACCGTTTTGTTTGGTTTAGAAAAAAAAAAAATTTTCCTACGTGTTTACCATTGGCTTCTGGCGGTGTTTCTTGGGGTGTCAAACCTGCGGGATTTCGCATTTCTCGAGACATTTTGTGTGGGGAAGATTTGAGCTGTGTTGTTTGTGCTCATTTTCTATGGGGAAGATTTGAGTGTCATTTTCTATGGGGAAGATTTGAGTGTCATTTTCTATGGGGAAGATTTGAGTGTCATTTTCTATGGGGAAGATTTGAACTGTGTTGTTTGTGCTCATTTTCTATGGGGAAGGTTTGAGTGACATTTTCTATGGGGTAGGTATGAGTGACATTTTCAATGGGGAAGATTTGAACTGTGTTGTTTGTCCTCAGACCACGCTGGCCTGCCACTACCGCATCGCCATGAACAACAAAAAGACGAGCCTTGGTCTGCCTGAGGTGTTGTTGGGTCTGCTGCCAGGTGCTGGTGGGACGCAGAGGCTGCCTCGTTTGGTGGGTCATTAGTAGTGGTGGGGGAGGGGGGGTCATTGCTCATTAGTAGTGATGGTGATGGGGTGGGGGGGAGTCATTTTTAGATTTTAATGGTGTAGCTAACTCTCCGTACCGATTTATTACTTGCATGACTGGGGGAGGGTGGGCCATCATTAATGGTTCATTTATTTACAGACAAAAGAAACAAGTGTTCATTTATTCGCTAATAAAAAACTTTGTGGACGGAACTCAACTCTAATATCTACCCTTGGCTCCAGGTCAAAGCTTTGTGAACAATGTCACTATATGATGTCTGTTGTAGCCTCCTGTAAATGTCTCTTGGTGGTCGGAGGGTGTCACTGTTAAGTCCTACTTCTTTCCCTTGCTTTCCTCTGTTGTTCCTGCCCCTGCCTAGCTTTATCCCAGCCCTAAGTGACTGTCGTTGTGTCCTGGTGCTTCTCTTTACTCGTGACCCAAGGTCTGGGATGCACCGCCTGGTGAGTTAAGAGAGATCAAATCTTCAAATTCATTCGAAAGTCAGCTCAAGTCATTTCATTTGTTAGGTTCAAGATATTAGATAGATGTTTATTCAGAGAACCGTGTGCAATTTATAATATAACATATTATGTTACTGGTGTATTTGTGAAGGGCTCGGAGCCTGTGTTCCCTAATCAAGGTTGCGCACCATAAAAGTGTCAGACATTCGTTACTCTCTTGTAGCACCTCTAATATTCGGCACCTATATGACCTTATTGTGTTGCAAGTGCCGTAAAACTATTACTAAAACTAAAAACTAAAATACATTCTTTTTTTCTTCTCGTTCATCTAAATGGACGACCCAGTCTCTGTTGTGAAGGCTGCTGTCTGCCACAGGTCCTCCAGGCTCTGGCAGAGTTGTGGGTCTCCTTGCCTAGGGTTAGGCCTATATTTCCATCATTTACTATTGTCGTTATCATCAGTGAAACATACAAACTAACAAACAAACTGGTGACTGTTGGTTTGTCCATGAGCAGGTGTCGGTGCCCAACGCCCTGGACATGATGCTGACTGGCAAGATGATCAAGGCCAACAAGGCCAAACGTATGGGGCTGGTGGACATGACCGTGGAGCCCCTAGGTGAGTACACGAAGGGGGAGGGGGGGGGGGGTGGTTGGTGGGTGTTCTGGTATAGTTTGTTCCTTTGGGTTTTTTTGGGGTTTTTTTTTGTTGTTTTTTTTAACTGCTGATGTTTTTTTACCCTCCCATCCACACAATTTAGATGATTTAGGAGGCGGGCTTCTGACCCAGCCTGTCAGGGCCAACCTGAGCTGAGAGGGATATAACATCCTAGCACAAAGACAGACAGACATTCTTGATTTTAAAAATTCTTCCCTCTTAGGAATTGAACTCAGGTCTCCTGCATGCGACAGTGAAGCGCTGTCAGGAGCCCGACGTTGTGTCTTTGGCAAAGACTCTTAACATGAATTTTCCTCTCTTCACCCAGGTGGGGATGGGTACTCGACTATAGACAGCGAAAGATCTTGTTAGTTTGTTTGTGTTTGAGCGCTTACAATCCGCAGCTTTCACTGTATGCCTCCTGGGAGGCGGAGAATGTTTGTGAGTGTTCAAGGGTCTGCTAGGGTAATAATAGTTGTAAAACACTAAGAGTATGCTGTTGGTTGTGGACATGTGCTGAATTAATGCAATTTTGAATTATTATTATTTCTCGTGAGTGGTCATCCATGGTTTCGTGTTTTCCCGCAGGACCGGGCGTGGCCGACCCGGAGCAGAATTCTCTGGCATTCTTGGAACAGGTCGCTGTACAAACTGCCAGGTAGGACTTCTTTTTTTTTTATGCTGGTGTTTTTACGTCTCCATTGTCACAATGTTAGGTTATTTAGGAGACAGGCTTCCCGATCCTGACTGTCAGGGCCAACCCGTGCTGAGAGGGATACAACATCCCAGCCGAAAGACCGAGATACTTGGTAAAAGTTTCTCCCCCACTCGGAAATCGAACTTGGGTCTTGTGGGTGCGACTGAGAAGCACCTATCTGCTACTGCACAAGCACTGGTCGAGTAGGACTGACTGAGGGGATGGAGCTTGTGTTTATGGCTTGTTGTAGGAACGTGTTGAGGTTGTGGGCGTTGTTCTTTCGTAGCTGCCAGCCAGTATGTAAAAGACATTATTTGGTACACTTTTGGGGATCGGAGTTCGTAAGTACGTTTCTATGTCAGAGAATATGTCACCTCTGTGTTCCAGTGTTGTTCCTCTCGGATTTGCTGATGCTGAAGAAGAATAATGAACTTTCAAGATGGGATTTGTAAATAATAATGAGAACAAAACTCATAAGTCAGTTAAAGAGATTTTTACTAACATTTCTAACGTTATTGTTGCAGGTCTGTTTGTAACAGTTTGAATTAATTACATATAGAAAAGTGTGTGTGAAGGGTGTGGGGAGGCAGGGTTACATGTCCAGTGCCCACCGTCTTGACCTGAGGTGTACGTAGAGTCTGCTTTTCAGTCTTGAAAAGTTGCCGCCTACGATCTTGTCTGTCCCTGCTGGAGTTAAGTGTTTCACATGACGTCACTGGCTAGAGTTAATTGTTTCACATGACGTCACTGGCTTAAGTTAAATGTGTGGGTGGTTGGCGGGTGCTCTGGTGTGGTTTGCTCCTTCTTTCCTATCAAACATCTATCGTTCTTATCTCCCCCTCCTTCTTTTTTATGTTTGTTACTCTCTTGTAACACCTCTAATCGTCTAGCGCTCATATGACCTTATGCAGTTGCGAGCGCCGCAAAATCTCTACTAAAACTAAAACTAAAGAGTTAAATGTTTCACCCGACATCACTGGCTAGAGTTAAATGTTACACATGACGTCACTGGCTAGAGTTAAATGTTACACATGACGTCACTAGCTAGAGTTAAATGTTACACATGACGTCACTAGCTAGAGTTAAATGTTACACATGACGTCAATGGCTAGAGTTAAGTGTTACACATGACGTCACTGGCTAGAGTTAAGTGTTACACATGATGTCACTAGCTAGAGTTAAATGTTACACATGACGTCACTAGCTAGAGTTAAGTGTTTCACGTAACGTCAGTGGCCTGTTCTCTCCTCCTGTACAGAGATCTTGCTGCCGGTCGCTTGAAGAGAACTCCCCGCAAGAAGGGAATGTCTGACAGTGAGTGATCCCCCTTTTATTTATTTGTTTTTTGTCCTGTGTCCCTTATTCGGGTGCAATGTTAATGATATATATATGTGACCCATCGTGGTGAAATCAGACGCTCGTTAAAATAATGAAATCGAAGAAAACGGCATATTTCTTCCCATTTGGCTTTTTTTTTTCGAATTTTTATTTTTGGATTCAACGTCTTTTATGTCTTTGTAAAATCAAATTCCTGTAATGATTTTACTGAAAAACTTTGAATAAAAGCACGAAAAATGTAAATTTACAGTTTCCAAGGACTCTCCAGCTTTGGTAGTCACCAAATTTTGGCAGCCATTTTCTTGCAGATTTTATCTCAGAAACCAGGTAACCCTCAGCTACTTTAATCAGTATTAACCATGTTTTTAGGCACAGTAGAATTGTAATTGTGAATAGGCTGATTCATCAATGTCTTGCTCATTAATGTGCCTGAACTGCAACAGGGAACTGCTGCTTTTTCTATCCTAATCCACACTATCGTCATTTTCCTCTACTTCTTTTATATGTTTGTCACTCTCTTGTGACCCGCTATTTCCGGGGTGCCTTGATAGTCGAAGCAGACTTTGTGCTGTTGAAGCTAGAGAGGTGAGCAGAGTAAGCCCACTTCCCTGTAAGGATTTCTCTGTTGACATCCACCCTGTGGCGCTTTTATGACCTTATGTAGTTGCGAGCGCTGTAAAACTTTACTAGAACTAACTAACGCCTCCCCCTGCCCCAGAAATCATGGACAAGCTGCTGGGCTACGACTTTGGCAAAAACTTTGTGTTCAACAAGGCCAAGGGACAAGTGATGAAGATGACGGGCGGCCTGTACCCAGCGCCACTCAAGATCTTAGAGGTCAGTCCTGGGACGCATGTGGCCTTGGGGTGGAATTTATCGTGATAATAATAATCTTCAGTTACATTTATGTAATGCGTTTCCAATAGGAAAGTTCTCACTACGCTTGACAGTTATACAAAAAAATATACTTCTAATAGGGATCTTTTCTCTCTCTCTCTCTCTCTCTCTCTCTCTCTCTCTCTCTCTCTCTCTCTCTCAATCTCTCTCTCTCTCAATCTCTCTCACACACTCTTCCCTATCCCTCTCTCTACAGTTTTATTGATATTACATTGATCGAGACAGTAAGAGCAGTAAAAACATGCCTCTGCCAAAAGATATTAAATGCGTTTTAAACATTTCCAGGGAATTCGAGTCTATGATGTATCTAGGTACGTCATTCTACAACCGAGGAGCATAGTATGAAAAGGAGTGCTGTCCATAGAATGTGTAGTTCACTAATGGTTTGAGTAAAATTGAGGTATCACTTGATGACCTAAGGCTTCTACCATTTCAGTTTTCATAAATGTTTTATAAACAATTCCTTACTTCTGGGCTAAGGAAAAGGTCCTTTTTTTTGATCTGTGCACCTCATTTTATCACCGTTGTGGAAGTGGGACTTTATTTTGTCACTTTTGTGGAAGTGAGACTTTATTTTGTCACCTATTTGGAAGTGATTTTGGTTACTGGATGAGAAGAACGGCTCTAATGACCATCTGTCCATGATAATCAGCTGTACGAATGACCACCCTCCCACTTTCCCCCTTTACCCCGCGGGGAGGTGCTACTGACTGAAGTGTCTTTAGGCCTTTCCCGAAAGGGGGACATTAACCATGTTCTTAATGCACAGTAGAATTGTAATTGTAAATGGGCTGATACATCAATGTCATGCTCATAACTGTGCCTGAAATGCAATAGGGAACTGCTGCTTTTTAAAAAATGTTTGTTACTCCCTTGTAACACCTCGAATCTTCTGGCGCTCATATGACCTTATGCAGATGTGAACGCTGTAAAACCTCTGCTAAACCAAACAAAAAAGTGACGCTGTCCGTGACAATCAGCTGTACAAACGACCACCCTCCCACTTCCCTCCTTGTGTTTTCTGACGTGACGGTGACTCTGTCCATGACAATCAGCTGTACAAACGACCATGACATGACAATGACATTGTCAGAGACAATCAGCTGTACAAATGACCACCCTCCCACTTCCCCCTTGTGCTTTCTGACATGACAGTGACTCTGTCTAAGACGTGCACTTGTCTAAGACAACCACATTTCTCCTTGATGATGGGTGGCAGTCCTGGACAATTTTGCCTCGGTAATATTTCATGAGACAGTGTTACTAGTGTCGCGGGCATTATTGCATACAGACACATAAGTCATTTTTGGCGGCCTTTGAGATACGTCTGTATGCAATTCCGCCTGCATGATGGATGTGGGTACACAAGTTTATATTTCTCATGTCTTACATTAGCTATCTGTCATTAGTTTGTCTCTGTGATGTCTGTGGTGTATGGAATTTTTATTTTTTTTCCTGTTTGTGTTGTAGGTTGTGAGGACCGGCCTGGACAAGGGACTGAAGGAAGGCTACGTCGCAGAGAGAGAAGTGAGTGCATGTTTCTGCTCTTTGTTATAGGAATGTAGATCATAATTTGTATGTGGGTGTTTAGCGGGTGCTCTGGTATGGTTTACCCCTTCTTTACTATATAACGTCAAAGATAGTACAAGACAAGATGGGCCACTCAGCCTAAAAAGTGTCCGCAGGAAGTATGCTCTTTGCTTCAGATGGCGCTGCAGTCTGTTTTGAAGCTCTCTTTCGTTTTTCCAGAAGAAGAATAGGAATAGCACCTCCTTGCGTGCGCAGATCGACTGCTGTTCATCAGCAGTTCGGGTACGTTCAGTGCGGAGTTTTAGGTTTTTTTCTATTTTAATGACCTCTCGCCCTTAATTCTAAAGTCAAATTAAACGAAGAAAACCATCTCCTTTTCCTCCGGAAGAGGTTTTTTGTCAGCGTAACCATTTTTAAAAGCGTTCTTCCGAAATTTATCCCAAAACTTGCTAGTTTCACTTTGATTTTTTAAAACTCAAGTAGGGTAACTCTGTTCGCAAAGAGTGCGCTTTTGTGAAGAGGGCGCCACCAAATTTTGAGGACACTTTTTTAATTGGCTCAAAGAGAGAAGTGGCCCATCTTGTCTTGTACTATCTTTGATAACGTCTATCGTCCTTATCTCCCCTCCTTTTATTTTGTGTTTGTTACTCTTTTGTAATGCCTCTAATCTTCGGCACTTATATGGCCTTATTGTATTGCGAGTGCCCTACAACACTTACTAAAAAAATGTAACAAATAATTTGTATAGTGCCTACTCCTTGGCGCACACAGCTCTAGGCCCTTGACATTTATATTGGAGTACAGAGAACAGTAACTGTGAAATAATTCATATTTGTTTATATGAATGAAGAAATTACGCACTCACTCACACACATTCACTTAGTCACACACGCACACACGCACATGCACACATGCACACACACGCACACACATACACACACACACACACTCACACACGTATTCACGCACACACATTTACATCCCATTTACCTCTAAGTTTCCCCCCTGTCCCATCAATGACCCTTTTGCCTCTGCATTTTCTTCTGTCCCATTTATGTCCTGTTTACATCCCATGTAAATTTCCCTGTGTCTCATCTGCCAGGGTTTCGGCAAGCTAGCGATGACACCCGAGTCCAAAGCCCTGATTGGCCTGTTTAACGGACAGACGGCCTGCAAAAAGAACAGCTTTGGAAAGCCACAGAAAAAGGCCACGTAAGAAATTTATCGTGATATGGTGGAATCAAGCGCTCGTTAATTTTGGGGCATATGGAGTTATTGGTATTATCTTAAAGTTAAAGCTTGTTCATTTGTCTTGCTTTTGTTGAAAATAAGACACCTACCTATTTTGAATAGAAGTGGAGATATTTAGGATTGAAGGAGGTGGGGTCACCAAATGACAGAGTAAAATTAGCTAGAAAATGGCTGTCGTAAACGACATGAAAATGCTTAGGTTTATTCACATGTATTTGGAATATTCATTTATTTGCAATATTTGACAACTTATCATTAATGGATTTTTATTTTCGTATGTTTTAAGCCCTATGTGTTATACTGAGGTTTTACTGTATTTAGGATTCTGATTTTGTTTATTCTTGTGTTTTCCTTGCTTTGCTCATCGATTCTTAAGTATCACACTGGTACCTCATGTCTTGTGTTTTCTTTGATCGGCAATGCTGAAGTATCAAACTGTCACCTGAAGGTGGTTGGCAGTTGCTCTGGTGTGGTTTGCTCCTTCTTTCCTATCAAACATCTATCATCTTTATTTCCCCTCCTTCATACATGTGTTTCTTACTCCTTTGTAACACATCTAATCTTCGGCACTTATATGACCTTATTGTGTTGCAAGTGCCGTAATGCACTTACGAAAAATACCAAAAAACTGTCACCCTCAAGTCATGTGTTTTCCTTACTTTGATCACCAGTAGCAAAGTGTCACCCTCATGTCTTGTGTTTTTCCTCATCCCTTTCAGCACTGTTGGAATCCTGGGAGCTGGCCTGATGGGGGCGGGGATTGCACAGGTCTCTGTGGATAAAGGCATGAAGGTGAGACTGGGAAAGGATGGGGGGTGAGAGTGGATGACGTGGGGTTGGGGGAGAGTGGGGGTCAGTAGGCGGTAGGGGGGAGGGGGGAAGGTAGAAACAGCCTGCCTGTTACATGATGTAGATGGTGGCGTAAAAGATTTCTGGTCGTTGACGTGAGAAGGGGTACCAGTACGTGATGCTGGCTGGTGATTCTCATGGAGCGAGTTCTGGAGTTTGTCAGCCCCTGACCCAGTGACCTTTATGAAGTCATGACGTTGTGGGCGGTTGGCAGGTGCTCTGGTGTGGTTTGCTCCTTCTTTCCTGTAAAAAAATCTATCGTCTCTATCTCTCCTCCTTCTTTTTTGTGTTTGTTACTCTCTTGTAACACCTAATCTTCGACACTTATATGACCTTATTGTGTTGCAAGTGCCGTAAAACTCTTTCTAAAACAAAGTCCTAACGTTGCGATTTTTATGAGGTCATAGCCTGTTAACTTTGTTAGGTGATGACGTAATGAACTGTACAAGTATGAGCTTGTGACCTTGTAAGGTCATATCTTGTGAACTTTGTGACGTCATGACATTGTGAACTTTGTGAGGTTGTGACACTGTGACCTTGCCCTGTCCCCAGACGCTGCTGAAGGACATGTCGCTGCAGGGTCTGGCCCGGGGCCAGGACCAGGTACAGAAGGGCTTTGACCTGTCCGTCAAGAAGAAGAAGATATCTAGGTACAGTCGTCTGTTTGTTGGAGTCTCTTCCTTTTTGTCTGTCTGTCTGTCTGTTTTTGTCAGTCTTTCTTCCTCCTGTCTGTGTCTCTGTTTGTCTGTCTGTGTCTATCTGTTAATGTTAGTCCCTTCCTTCTTGTATGACTGTCTGTTTGTTTTTGTCAGTCTTCCTTCCTCCTGTGTGTCTGTCTGTCTGTCTGTCTGTCTGTCTGTCTGTCTGTCTGTCTGTCTGTCTGTCGGTCTGCCTGTCTGGCTGGCTGGCTGGCTGTCTGGCTGTCTATCGAGCTATCTGTCTCTCTATCTGTTTTTGTCAGTCCCTTCCTTCCTGTAAAACTGTCTGTCAGTTTGTCTCTCTATCTGTTTATCTCAGTCTCTTCCTTGTCTATCTGTCTGTCTGTCCATTTTTCTCCATCTCCTTCTCTCTGTATGTTTTTCTTTCTCTACGTCTGTTCTCCTCAGTCCCCCTCAAGGTGTCTGTCTGTATATATCTGTCTCTTTCCATGTATGTCAGTCCCCTCCTACGTGGATGGTTGGCGGGTGCTCTGGCATGGTTTGCTCCTTCTTTCCTGTTAAACATTTTCCCTTATCTCTCCTCCTTCTTTTTTGTGTTTGTTGCTGTCTTGAAACACTTCTAATCTTCGGCATTTATATGCCCAAATGGTCGTGTGTGGGTGTGTCAACTAATGCCGACATGTGTTATCATGTTATGTGTGTGTGTGTCAACGTGTCAGGAATGTGAACTTTGTCCAACGTGTGAATATTTCCTCTATAGTTTCGAGAGGGACATGATCATCTCTAACCTTGACCCCACGGTGACCTATGACGGGTTCAAGGACTGCGACATGGTCATCGAGGCAGTGTTTGAGGACATTGACCTGAAACATCGCGTCATTAAGGAGGTGGAGGAGGTGAGGCTGGAGGGTGTCCTCTGTGTCTGTGTCTGTGTGTTGTGTGTTAAAACGTTCCCCCACGCCAGTCTGTGTGTAGGGTGTTAACACGTTCCCCTATATCTGTCTGTGGGAGGTACCCTGGAGCCAACATGTGAACAATAAACTCCCCTGTGTCATGAAGTAACTGGGTCTACGAAAACCTTCGGGTTTCTCCAGAAGGGACAAAGTTGGTTTACAAAATGATGTATCGGACATGCTTCCCTGACGCACAGATACCTCCTGCAGGGAGATGAAAAACCATTTTGTGTCGGATGCAATATCATCCTTAACAATCACGCATATCTTTATGGAATGTTTGGACTTTGGAGAGACCCAAAGAAAATATTTTACATGTACTAATCTGAAGAACTTTGTTTTCCATCATTGATCCCAACAAAATTCTCAGTTTTATAAAGGCCTTTGGTCTTTACAGCAAAGTATAAACAGTGATATTTCAAACATGTAAAAGTTATTAGTTGTAAAGCACATAGAGCTTGCTGGAAAGCATGGGTATACTATATAAATGCAGTTATTATTAGTATTATTTGTTATTATTTCAGTGCTTATTTTCAGTAGTGTGCTCAGATTTCAGTTGTTGTAGTGTGCAACGTTTGTCAATTATTTCATGTCGAGAATTTTTTCCGCACCACCTCCCGCAGCAAATCTCGCCGGACTGTATCTTTGCCTCCAACACGTCAGCCCTGCCCATCTCTCAGATCGCTGCAGCCAGCAAACGGCCAGAGAAGGTGAGTGAGTTCTCATAACATCTGACTTTTGTTAGTAACTTGTGGCTACAACTGTGAACGCGGTGTGGCTACATTTGTGGGTGCATTGTGGCTACATCTGTGAACGCGTTGTGGCTACAGCTGTGAGTGTGTAGATACAACTTTTGTGCGCTGAGACTACAGGCATCTGTGGTGTAGCAGTAAGGCGCTTTGCTGTTACAGGAAGGAGACCCGAGTTCGATTCGTAAATTGGGAGAATTTTTATCGAGTGTCTCGGTCTGTCTGCTGGGATGTTGTATCCTTCTGAGCCCCAGTTGGCCTTGACAGGCAGCGTGGAAACCCACTTCCAAAATGCCTAATTTGTGTCAATGGGGGTGTGAAAACACCTTCTTTTAAAATAAAAGAGAATTGTCTTGTAGACTGAAACAAGCATAAGGGATATGTCCATGGGGGTGATTTACCCTCACACAAACATCCTGATGTGGTTGCTTCTTCTTTCCTGTCAAACATCTATCGTCTTTATCTCCCCTCCTTCGTTTTTGTGTTTGTTATTCTCTTGTAACACCTCTGGTCTTCAGCACTTATATGACCTAATTGTGTTGCAAGTGCTGTAAAATCTAACTAAATAATATATGCGTTGTATGTGCGGTAAAACTTTTCCTCTTCAACAACCCTCCCTCCTCCTCCCTCACCCTCACCCTTCCCCCAATCAGGTGATCGGCATGCACTACTTCTCCCCCGTAGACAAGATGCAGCTGTTGGAGATCATCACCACAGACAAAACCTCCAAGGACACCACTGGTGAGTAGTGGGTGGTTGGCGGGTGCTCTGATGTGGTTTGCTTCTTCTTTCCTATCAAACATCTTTTGCCCTTTTCTCCCCTTCTTCTTTTTTATGTTTGTTACTCTCTTGTAACACCTCTAATCTCCAGGCGCTCATATGACCTTATGCAGTTGCAAGCGCTGTAAAACCTCTACTAAAACTTAAAAAACACTGGTGAGTCATGCATCACTGCCCCAGGTCAAGGCTGTTTGTTGACCTCTGTGCGCATGAAAGGTCCAATTCTAGGCCAGGTGTTAACTTTTGTGTTTGTGGAGTCAGGTTCAAGGCTGTTTATTGATCTATGCTAGGGCTGTGGAGGTCACTGGTTCTTAAACGACTGTCTGAAACTGAACCCGTGTTCATCAATGTGTCTGTCTGCTGACCTGATGAACAAACGCCCTTAGTGGTTGGCGGGTGCTGTGGTGTGGTTTGCTTCTTCTTTCCTATCAAATATCTACTGTCCTGATCTCTCCTTCTTTTTTGTGTTTGTTACTTTCTTGTAACACCTCTAATCTTCGGCACTTATATGACCTTATTGTGTTGCAAGTGTCGTAACACTTTTACCACAACTAAAAATCAGCCTGAGTCACACAGAGTGGGTCTATGTGATGGGATGATGTAACCATTCTTTGATGGGGGAAAAAACTCTGTAGAATGTACAAAAGGTTAGTTGATTGAAGTAAGAAGAAAATGAATTATTATTGAAGGAAAAGAATGGCCATTTATATTGTGTTATGTTGCTTGAAATAATGCAGTAGATAAAGTTTCAAAAGTAAACCATGGGTGGTTGGAGGGTGTCACTGGAAGGTACTACGTCATTTCTTTTTGTCTGTTGTTTCTGTCTGCCTTTGCTCCGTCCCTGCACCATATGACCGTTGACCCCCCAGGGCAGTGCTACTGACTGAAGTGTCTATAGGCACTTCCCAAAGAGGGAACATTTACCTGTTCTTATTCACAGTAGAATTGTAAATGGGCTGATCCAACAATGTTATGCTCGTAACTGTGCCTTAACTACGACAGGGAACTGCTGCTTTTTCTTTCCTAATCCTTACTATCGTCATTTTCCTCTACTTCTTTTGTATGTTTGTCACACTCTTGTGACCCACTATTTCCAGGGTGCCATGATAGTCGAAGCAGACTTTGTGCTGTTGAAGCTAGAGAGGTGAGCAAAGTAAGTCTGATTCCCTGTAAGGACTTCTCTGTTGACATCCACACCTTGGCGCTCATATGACCTTTTATGCAGTTGCAAGTGCCGTAAAAACTCTACTAAAACAAAAAAACTAAACAAATGTATGTGTTGTTGTTCTCAACAAATGTGTGTGGGTGGTTGGCGGGTGCTCTGGTGTGGTTTGCACCTTCTTTCCTATACTTTACTTTTACTTTACTTTTCCACTCCAGCGGCCATTTGGGTTCTAGCCCTTCGGTCTGTCGATATGGCAAAGAATTTACAGGTTTTAAATCAGCTGTACCTTCTTTCCTATCAAACATCTATCGTCCTTATCTCCCCTCCTTCTATTTTGTGTTAGTTACTCTCTTGTAACCCCTCTAATCTTTGGCACTTATAACCTTATTGTGATGCAAGTGCTGTAAAACTCTTACTAAAGCAAAACAAACAAACCTCTACTGAAACTTAACAAATGTTTGTGTTGTTGTGCCCAGCGTCGGCGGTGGACGTGGGTCTCCGTCAAGGCAAGGTCGTCATCACGGTCAAGGACGGGCCAGGCTTCTACACCACCCGCATCCTAGCACCCATGGTCTCGGAGCTCTTGAGAGTTTTACAGGTAACTGAGGCCACTCGGTTTTTTCTCTCTCTCTCTTTCTCTCTTTCTTCCTCTATCCCTTTTTCTCTCTCTCTCTCTCTCTCTC
>NW_004798105.1:269451-275789 GCF_000002075.1 Aplysia californica | reverse complement strand
GTGTGTGTGTGTGTGTGTGTGTGTGTGTGTGTGTGTGTGTGTGTGTGTGTGCGCGCGCGCGCGCGCACACCTATATATCTTTCCCCGGCTTGTACTAGATCTAGTAACTGGATAGAAACAGTGGCCTCAAATGGCGTCAGGGCACACGAATCATACAGCAAACTTACGATGAAATGGATCTGTGCGCACATCCCATACGCATCATGAATCAGAGACGACAGCAGTGATATAATAGCAGTGTGTTTGTTTGGTTGTTTTTTGTTTGTTCGTTTGTTTTTCTTTGTTTGTTAGTTTGTTTGAGTAAAACGAAGCACATGGACACAATAACGTTCATTTGGTGCTGGAGAAAATGTAAAACAGACAAACAGAAACAACAGAAGAAAAGTAAAGACGTGTTACCTACCAGTAGCGTGCTCCAACCACCCGCTCAGTGATATTGAAAGTAAAGAGAAGAAAGAACAGGAAAAGCCCGAGCACTGGACAACCCCCAGTGGACACTGCGTGAGATGACGAAAATGTCTGGACAGGAACCACAAAAGTCAGGGAGTCGGTGGTGTGACTCACAGACACACATTCACTCAATACAAGTCGACTGCGGATGGAGAAAAAAACAAACCAAAAAAACCCAAGACGACAAGACATGAATACACACAGATTGAAAAGGACGGGGCGAATTTAGCCCTCATAACTCTGTCTGTCTGTCTGTCTGTCTGTCTGTCTCTCTAACATGTAAAACTCCCCTCCTATACTCATGTCTGTCTGTATCTGGGTGTATCTCCTGTGTATCGGTTAGGCACTTCGCTCTCCAACGCAGGAGATCCGAGTTCAATTTCTGAGTGAGGAGCCTGTGCTGTCCGAGAAAGACAGAGAAGGATGTGTGTGTGTTTGCGTGTGTATGCGTGAGCAAATACTACTTGTTACAGTTATTGTTCTTTGTACCTCGGTTTATGTAAAGAGCCTAGAGCTGTGTACACACGGGAGTAGGAGCTACAAATAATGATCTACGCTATTGTTGTTATTGTTATTGTTGACTGTTTGCGTGGGTGGTTGGCGGGTGCTCTGATGCGGTTTTCTCCTTCTTTCCTATAAAAAAAATCTGTCGTCTTTATCTGCCCTCCTTCTTTTTTGTGTTTGTTACTCTCTTGTAGCACCTCTAATCTTCAGCACTTATATGACCTTAGTGTGTTGCAAGTGCAGTAAAACTCTTACTAAAACAAAAAAATCTCCTTTTTTGTGTTTGTTACTCTCTTGTAGCACCTCTAATCTTCGGCACTTATATGACCTTATTTGTTTTGCAAGTGCAGTAAAACTCTTACTAAAACAAAAAAATCTCCTTTTTTATGTTTGTTACTCTCTTGTACCACCTCTAATCTTCGGCACTTATATGACCTTAGTGTGTTGCAAGTGTTGTAAAATTTTTACTAAAACTAAAACTGAACTGTTTATGTGTGCAGGAGGGCAACGGCCCCAAGAAGCTGGACAAACTGACCAAAGGGTTCGGGTTCCCGGTGGGCGGAGCCACGCTGGCCGACGAGGTGGGTCTGGATGTGGCCGCTCACGTCGCTGAGGATCTTGGGAAGGCTTTCGGTGAACGCTTCCAGGGAGGTAACCCAGAGGTGCTGAAGGAGATGGTCGCTGCCGGCTTTATGGGTAAGTTGTTGTCAGGCTGGGGGTTATTGTGTCTGTGTGTGGGGCACGTACGGGTAGGTGAAACTGTCTTAACCATAACTTTCTAGTTAGTTTGCTGTCAAATGTTTTACATCTTCTCATCAGAATCTTTCTTGAAACTTGCATGGCGCTGCGTTAGCTCAGTTGGTATCACACTGGACTGTGGAGCCGATGGCCCCGATTCGAATCCCCGTCTGGGAGTTCTTGAACTGGGGTCGTTTTGTGGAGTTTTCAAAGCTCTCAACACTGCTGGCTCGGTCTTATCAGAGATGGGTGTTAAAATCAGAGGTCTCGCCTCTTACATAACCTAATAGGGTTGATAGTGACGTTAAAGCATACTCTTAGCAGGGTTCGTAGGGGTCTTGGAAAACGGAAAACTCTTGAAATTTTTTTCCAAGACATGGAAAACTCTTGGAATTTTGAGAAATTGGCAAAATTCTTGGAAAATATTTTTTAAACTAGATATCTAGATCTATAGGTCTATTGTGAAAATATTTCCTCGAAGTTTAGAAGGCCTCCACTTTATGCATTCTGAAGTGTATAACAATTTATTTTTGCGTGCTGAACGAAACAATTTTTTCTGAAGTGACATGCTATTTGTCTTGGAAAAAGAAATCTTGTCTTGAAAACTCTTGGAAAAGTCTTTGACAAAAAAATCTTCTGCTCTGTATGAACCTTGAGTTGGGTACTTTTACTTTGACGAGATCTCCCATGAGAATGCTGACCGTGCCACTTGTGTCCCCTCCCAGGTCGTAAGTCGGGCAAAGGCGTCTACGTGTACGAGAAGGGCAGCAAGAGCAGAGAGGAGAACGCAGAGGCCTTGACCATCCTGGAGAAATATAAACTGACTGCTCCTGAAGGGTACGTATGACCGGGGGGGGGGGGGGGGGGGGGGGATATGAATGTTTTTGCTTTAGTTACTGTTGATTGTTTATTAGTTACTTTGTCACCAGGGGTCAGTCAGTTAGACAACAAATTGTAATTTGGTATGTTGGGAAGGGGGGGGGGGGTTTTATGTTTTATGTTCTCTCCTCCTTCTTTCCTATCTAACATTTATCATCCTTTTATCTCTCCTTTCCTATCAACTATCTGTCATCCTTTTTCTCCTTCTTTTTTCCTATCAAACACCTATTGTCCTTACCTTTCCTTCTTTTCTGTCAAACATATATCGTCCTTATCTCTCTTTTTTTCCTATCAAACATCTATGGTACTTGTCTCTCCTCCTTTTTTCCTATCAAACATCTATGGTACTTGTCTCTCCTCCTTTTTTCCTATCAAACATCTATGGTACTTGTCTCTCCTCCTGCTTTTCTGTGTATGTCACCCTTCTTGTAACCTCACCTCTGATCTTTGGCTTTTGTATATGACATATTTATGTTGCAACTGCTGTAAAATTACCAGCTTCTGCGGTGTAGCGATTAGACGCTTTGCTGTAGCACACAAGAAACGTGGGTGGTTGGTGGGTTGTCTGGTGTGGTTTGCTCCTTCTTTCCAATCAAACATCTATCGTCCTTATCTCTCCTTCTTTTTTATGTGTATATTATTCTCTTGTAACATGTCTTTTCTTCGGCAATTATATGATCTTAATGTGTTGCAAGTGCTGTAAAAAACACTTACTAAAACAATAAATCAATAATACAAAAACACAAGAGACTCAAGTTCCAATTCCAGAGTGGGGAGATATTTTATTCGAATGGGTCTCTGTGTGTGCCAGGTTCACTGATGAGGACATCCAGTACAGGCTTGTGTCGCGGTTTGTCAACGAGGCAATCCTCTGTCTACAGGAGGGGATCCTGGCCAACCCGGTGAGTTGTTGTGTCTTATTGTGTCTCTCGTTGTGTGTCTTGTTGTGTCTCGTGTCTCTCGTTGCATCTCTCATTGTGTGTCTCTTGTTGTTTCTCTTGTGTCTCTCGTTGTGTGTCTCATTGTGTGAGTCTTGTGGCTTCTCTCACCGTGTTTCTCATCGTGTCTTTTCACGTCTCGTTGTGTGTCTTCTTGGGTATCTTGTGTGTCTCTGCCTTCTTTCTTCCTTCATCTGTTCTCTTCTCATTGTTAGAACACAATACACACATGTACTGTGCCGTGTCAGCAGTTTTCTGTTCCTCGCTCCTCGGCTAATTGTGTCCCCTGATTTCTTTCGACAGCTGGAGGGTGACATCGGAGCTGTGTTTGGACTGGGCTTCCCTCCCTTCCTTGGAGGTAAGTGCGGCTACATAGCTCAGCTAGACTATTGGGTGGCCACATGGCCTCAGCTAGACAAAGGTTGGTTAGACAAAGGGTGGCTACATAGCCTCACCTAGAGGAAAGAGTGGCTACTTGGCCTATCTTTTTTTTTTATTAAACTGACATCTTTGGATTCTGATACTTGAACAACGGATGGTTGGAGGGTGTCACTCACAGGCCTCACTTCTGTCCTATGCTCAGCTGAATATGAAAAAAAAAAAAGGTGATCTTTTCGAACTCCGTGGAAACATGGGTGCTGGGACTCAAAACGTGTGGATCATTTTGTCTAACAGGCCTACATCTCGTATCAAGACTGGTTTTACATAAAGTTCAACAGCTTCTCAAAGATTGGCCTGAAGTCGTGCAAAATCCAATTTTAGACATCAGAATTTCCGGGTTTATCAGGAAGTTTGGCTCCTCCGTATGCTTCTGTCACTTCTAACCTATCGCTGATGTTATCTCCACACACCCCCTTTTATGTTTGTCACCAGTACTAACATTATACTCTTATCTGTAACTCAGACAAAAAGTAAACAAAGATCTTCACCATTTCCTCCCCCCCCCCCCACCCGTGGGTGGTTGGCGGGTGCTCTGGTGTAGTTTGCTTCTTCTTTCCTATCAAACATCTATTGTCTTTATCTCCCCTCTTTCTTTTTTTGTTTGTTACTCCCTTGTAACACCTCTAATCTTCAGCACTTATATGACCTTATTGTGTTGCAAGTGTCATAAAACACTTAGATCTACTAAAACAATTCTTCCCCCCCCACCAGGTCCCTTCCGCTACATTGACCTGCACGGAGCCAAACCACTGGTAGACAGGATGCTGAAGTACCGCGACGTCTACGGGATCGCCTTTGAGCCATGCCAGCTGCTCAAGGACCACGCTAACGACCCCAGCAAAAAGTTCCACTCCTGAGTCGCCAACCACAGCTGTAGCGTCATTTGTGAGGCGTCATGGTGAAATCAGGCTCTCGTCAAAATGATGCAATCTAAGAAACACATTTTCTACAGTTTGGGAATTTTCATCAATTTTTTTTTTTAGCTCAATACTTTTTGTGTGCACTTAAAACATTCCTGTGTGGAATTTACTGTAAAAAAGTTGCTCGAATGCATTTAAAAAATGTAAATTTGCGATTTCCAAGGACTTATAATCTTTGGAAGTCACAAAACTTTAAAGGACATTTTCTTGCTAATTTTTACCTGACACCAAGCGTCCCCCACCTCCTTCAATCGCAAATGTCTCTACTACTCTTCAAGATAGATGGGTATATTTTTTATCAAAAAACAAAACAAACGAACAAGCTTTAAGATAATCCAATAACTCCATATGCCCCAAAATTTACCGAGTGCTTGATTTCACCGCGGTGACCCACATGTGTCGGTGAGTGCGTTCTGGGAGCGTAGACCACATGACACTGACTGAGCAGTGTGCCCTATCTTTACTGGAACATGATGTATCTTTTAGCATTGCCATAAATGTTTGTGATTGCTCAGCTCTCGATGTGTCGAGCACGCCGCCAGTCGAGGCTCTCTGATCAAACCAGCTGCCTGGGTCATGTGGGAGTTTAGCGCGCCTCGTGTGTACCCGCACCAGTGTGTTACAAGTGTGTAAGATTTTGATTCTCACTCAGGGAAACTGAGAGACGCTGTGTTTTTGTAGGAATGAAGAGAATTATACGTTTTTTTCTGTAATTTTGTATGTATTATTTTTAAAAGTACATTAGTTATTGTATTTTTAACCCTACAAGTGTCACTAACAAAAGGCCTGGGGTGTCAGGGGAAATTATATATATAAATATATTTATAGATATATATATATATATATATATTATATCAACTCATTATGCTGAAAAATGCTTGAGAACAGGCAAACCAAGAAGTATAGGCCTGAAATCTGTCCATTTTCAGAAAGTACAATGAATAAGTTACAACATGATGAATATATTTTTTTCGATTTGTTTACATAGATATATTGACTTTGACTTTGACCTAATGACCAAGATTTTTTTTAAAATTGACCGTGACACCACAGAACAAAACTTATGGCCGATTTTCTGGCCTATGACACTTGGAGGGTTAGTGTGTGTCATGTTTTTGTAACACACGCGTCAGTTCCTCACTCCAGCATGATGAATCAGACTCTGTGAGTGACGTGACACGTGTATCAGCGAGGAAAATTACGATGAGACGTACATGACACGAGAAATTTTCTTGAGATTAAATGACAGCAAAGTCAGGGGCCTGGTGTTGGGAGATTTGTTTGTGTCTCAAGTGTGTCGTTGATTGTGACATCATGGTGCGAGTCTTGAATGTGTGTCGTTTATTGTGTCTTCATGGTGTGAGGTGGTGATACAAGGCAGGTACCCCCAGTGGGTCGGGGGGATATAAATAGACCCACTGCTTCGTCTGCAGAAGGTGCAACCCCTTCAAAGGCGGAGTGTCGCACA
>NW_004798105.1:249330-266761 GCF_000002075.1 Aplysia californica | reverse complement strand
TTTCGCAGAGGTGAACAACTTGTGTTTCGCGCGCTCATATGACCTTGGCAGTTGCGAGCGCCGTAAAACCTTATACTACTACTACAAGGCAGGTGATGTTGATGTTGATACGTCTTACAGAATTTATCTTTTAGTTTAATGAGCTTACAGTGCAGCTTCTCTATAACGACCTTCAATATAACGACATCCTCTGTATAGAAACATGGTGCCCTGGCCCCGATTTTTTTTTCCCTTATATATATCATTAGTAATTTTTGGTTGCCTCTATAGCGACAACTCTCTATAACAACTTTTTTTTCTGGTCCCGACGATGTCATTATAGAGAGGCTGCACTGCACTCAGACTTGTACTTTGACATTTCGCTAGAGCACTTTAAGGCTTAGCATAATATATCCTGCATTACTATACTACTACTACTACATTAGATATATGGGCTTTATTTATTGTAAACTGTTTAAGCTTTACTTTCCCTACCATTCTGTGGCTGTCTGTGGTCCCGCAGGTCTACAAGTACAAAATGTTGTGGTTGTTGCTGTCTGTGAGTGTGTCGCATAGGTCTACAAGTTCTTGTGAGGGTTTTTTAGTCTCCAACTATTCAGAAGAGCCTGGGCTTGGGTTATTTCCCCACCAGCTTTAGCGTCTGTTGAAAATGCCACCAAGATCTCTGCAGTCCATCAGTTGACACTCTCTGCCCACAGTTGCCTGCCTTATTCATCTAGAATTTCAAATTTCTTTGTATGTGATTGAATCATGAGTGTAACGTGTTATTATGTGAAATTTTTCTTGATGTACCAGTATTGAAAATGACACATTTGTTTTTAGGGTTGTGGTGTGTGTTTTTGGGTCTGTTATGTAAGTCTGTGATGATCGCCCAGTTTGTGAGTGCAAGAGATCACTGGTCGCTGTTCACCAATGCAAACTTTATTTTTTCTTTTTTGAATGATTGATGTATGAAAATTACCATGAAATACAATTCTTTTGTACTGAAAGTATACACACTGTTTGTTCATTTATATAATATTATATGTATGTATTTGGTGTGCTGCTCCGCAATTTAAAAAAAATATGTTTTAGTGTTTAGTAAGTTTTATGACTCTTGCAACACATATTGGTCATGTAAGTGAAGTTCCGAAAATTAGAGGTGTTACTAGAGATTAAAATACAAAGAAAAGAAGGAGGAGAGAAAATGACGATAAATGTTTGATAGGAAAGATGGAGCAAACCACACTAGACCATCACCAGCCACCCACCCTTCTGAACAGCAAACAGTTTCTTGTACACAGCTAAGATGAGGCTTCTATAAATAGTTTAGTCACAGAATGTGAGCCAGCATGGTGAAATCATTCGCACGTCAAAATAATGAAAGTCAAGAAACTGGCATTTTTACGCAGGTTTGAAAATTTTTATCTAATTTTCTTTCTTTTGGCTCAACACCTTTTATGCCCTATAAGGAACACATTTTTGTGTGGATTTTACTGAAAAAAGTTGATTAAAGGCATAAAACAGGTAAATTTTTAGCATCCACGGACTCTCAAGCTAAGGAACTAATAATTTTACTTCTGAAACAAGGCGACCCCCACCTCCTTCAATCGCCAATGTCTTAACTTGTATCCAAGATAATTGGATATTTTTAAAATCAAAAGCAAGACAAAGGGACAGGCTTTAAGATGATACCAATTACTCCATATCCCCAAAAATTGACGAGCGCCCGATTCCACCACGTCGTGACACATAGGTTTCTTATACACAGCTAAGGTTAGACTTCTGTGAATAGTTTAGTCGATATATATGCAAATTCAGAAATTTATGATAAATAAATCAGTGATGTTTATGGACTAGTAGTTAGGCTGAAGGTGGTTATGAGTTCGAATCCCATCTGGGACCTGAAATGATATTGGAAGGCACTTTACACAAATTTTCCTCACTTGACCCTGGTGGAAATGGGTACCCAGCTTCAGACGGCGAAAGACCTTGTCAGTATCATAGTGTTTGAGCATGTGCATTCCTCAGCTGGCACTGTATGCTTCCCTGGAAGCTGAGAATGTTCCTTAGTGTTCTAGGGTCTGCTGGGGGTAATGGTGGATGTAAAATGCAAAGAGCTTGCTGTAGATTGTCGATGTGCTATACGAATGCAATTACTATCATAAATTACAAACTCAAACTTCGTTGAATATTAGAAACAGTCGTTTATTTTACAGTTTTGTAGACACAAAAAAAACAGTAACAGGAGTCAACATATGTACACATCTCTGTCTCTTGTTCTTCCAGCCACACACACTGTGTCCATCTCATCACACTCTCATAATGACATTGTAACTTCTTGTCCATGTGCTTCATGGACACACACACACACACACACTGACACACACACACCGACACACACATTTATGCATGCATCAACACCAACACACAGACATACACACAAACTTATTCCCCATCAGTGTCCAGGTTTCAGGAATGTGTTGCGTTATTTCTCTCTCTCTCTCTCTCTCTCTCTCTCTCACTCTCTCACACACACACACACACCCATCAACGCACACACACACACTATCAGTGTCCAGGTTTCAGAATATGTATCATTCTCTCTCTCTCATTCATCCACACACAAACGCACACACACACACTATCACTCACTCACTCATCCACGCACAAACGCACACACACTCTATCAGTGTCCAGGCTTCAGGTATGTGTCGTTATTGTCAGGTATGTGTCCCATTATTCCCTCCCCCCTCTCTTCTCTCTCTCTCTCTCTTTCTCACTCACTCATCCACCCACACACACACACTATCAGTGTCCAGATTTCAGGTATGTGTCGTTATCCTCCTCCTCTTTCTCTCTCTCTCTCTTTCCCTCTCTCTCACTCATCCACACACAAACACACACACACACACTATCAGTGTCCAGGTTTCAGATACGTGTCGTTATTCCTCATCACCCTGGTAGTGGCAGCGCCGAAGTAGTCCAGGACGTAGGCCGAGCCGTCTGACGGGGTCAGGACCTGGACACACAGACAGACCCGGACTTAGTGGGAACTGGACATACAGACATTAGACAGACACACAGACAGACACACAGTCAGACACACAGACAGATGGGCGGGGACTTAGTAGGAACTGGACATACAGACATTAGACAGACACACAGACAGACACACGGACACACAGACATTAGACAGACACACAGACATTAGACAGACACACAGACAGACAGGGACTTAGTGGGAACTGGACACACTGACAGATAGACACACAGATAGACAGCCAGACAGACACACAGACAGACAGACAGACAGACAGACAGGGACTTAGTGGGACTAGACTCACACACAGACAGACAGACAGACAGACAGACAGACGGCTCATAGACAGGATTTGCCACACAAAAGGCACAGTGTTAGTAACTTAGTACAGCGGTCTCCGCCCTAGACTTAAGACACAGTGTAAAATAGGTCATCGTTTGCTACACACAGAAAAAATAGAAGGAAAATGCTGAAAACAACAACAACCAGTCACCTGGTCTTGGAGTCTGATACTGTGAAACAACAAAATACTAGTATGGTACACATATATATCTCCTCAGCCAGCTCCTCAGATTTACTAAACTTTAACTTTAAAAAAAAAATATTATAGCAGGTTCACTGGGTATCAGTTGTATGTGCTTGAGAAATATTTTGTCAAAATTCAGGTTCTAAATGTTGAAAAAAAAGCAAGAAAAGATTCATATAATTCAAGTATAAATAGTCACTTTTAAGGACAAGCGGTTTAACCCAGATTTCGGGGGTTTCCAAAAATCTTGACCTATACCAAAAGTGGGCATTGCCCTACCTATAGGAGAAGTTTGGTTTCACAGGTGTATCATGTATATTTGCTTGGTTATAGAGAAAACTCTCCTTGTCTTTTAAAGAAACTTAATAAGGGTCCAAAAGTGTTACCTTTGATTTTTTCATACCAACATTTTTTGGGATAGCCTCCTTGTGCTTAAAAGCGACCAATTGTTAAAAGAACGAAACAGTTTTCCCCCCTTTTCCGGAAAATTTTGCTATGAGGGCTTAGTACAGTTGAACAGTTTGTGGACAGTCAGTGTCCAGGTGGGAGTGTCAAGTGGGCAACGTACCTGGGTGGCTATCAATAAAATGTCGATGAGTTGTCCCAGGAACATAAACCCCAGGGTGGCAAATTTCACCAAGCCTGAAAACATAAACAGATTGACTGAAGAAATTTGGGGAAGAGATGCACGTAACGGTAATATATATATATCAATTGCCAGTAGGTCGGGAACATTTTTTAGAAAATAAATAATAATGATATTATTAATAATTATGATAATGATATGATAATAAATTGCATTCATGTACAGCTTTCTCTTTTTTCAATGATGTCTGTTTTTCTTCAGGCAAATTTGGAACCCCCAGGCATGGTCGGAGAAAAGCCAACAAGTGGGCGGCTAGTGGGTGCTCTGGTGTGGTTTGCTCCTTTTTATCTATCAAGCATCTGTAGTCCTTATCTCTCTTCTTTCTTTTGTTTGTATGTTACTCTCTAGAAACACCTCTAATCTTTGGCACTTATTTTAAAAGTATAACCTATTTGTGTTGCAAATGCTGCAAAACTCTTACATACATGTAAAGCCAACACTCACCTATGGCGGGGTAGCCGAGGTAGAACCTGTCCACACCAAACATACCCAGGAACACAGACAGTAGTAAGGCAGTCTCAAAGGAATGTCCATTTCTGATTTTAAAAAATCAATAAATAAAGCTTGGGTTTAAAATAACCCATCACAATTTTACAAACATAACAAAATGAAGCAGAAGGAGGAAAATGACAGAGAAGACGTGTGCCAAAAACATAAATAACTTATAACATGCTGCTAAAGTTTCAGCTGCGTTCAAAAGAGGAGGCAAATTTCGAAAGGACTGGGTCTGTGTCAAACTAGAGCATGAGCTGTTTATTCCACTGAGAGTGTCACACCAAAGTTTTGACAACTGGAAATCACACTGCGTATATATGTTCAGGAAAATCCGTGAAATTAATTCTGGCGAATAAAAGTTTAGGTTTTTAAAAAGTTTGTAAATCAATGAGTGACTTACGTCCACTGGCAGGGAACGGGTTGCTGGAAGCTTCCGTTGAGGTAAAGTCCGTCACAGTCCACCCCTGGGGCGACACTGCACCACACTGAAATTGTTGGTACATGTGGTGTTTGTTACAAGTATACAGTTTGTGATTCTCAATAACAGAGCCAAACATTCACATTTTACGCAGATACAATAATCAGGGTTCATTAAGGAACATCTATAAATGTAAGGCTTTCGATTTAACAAATAAAAAATGTTGCTGCCAAAATGAAAAAAAAGTGTATTGTTGGCTTACACGGCAGTATGCGCAATTTCTCCAAGTCCAGGATATTGACTGTCCCCACTATTGCAAACCCTGAATAATGAAAACAGGGCAAAGACAAAATATTTCTCCTCTGGATATATATGTCATTGAATTTTGTAAAAATAAGCACAAAATATTTTATAGATTTCAATTTCAGCCAAAGACAAACAACATGAAGAATGTCTGCATGATCTCAGAGGGAAAACTTTAACAGCATTGCATAGATCGAACACCAACACAACAGTACTACAACTTGTTGTGTAGTAAGGATCTTTTTGTCACTTCCCACTAGTTAAGTCTCCTGAAATCATTCAGAAAAGCTCAAAGCTGTAAAGTGCCAAATTTTCCCAAACGTATTAGAACTGGCACATTACCTAAGACTTGCTTCGACTCCTTGGTGCACCCTCGGGCCTGTTGTGTATCTGGGTCAATGTCAGGTTCTGAGCACAGGTATCTGTCCTGATTTAAGGCCAAACATAACATGCCATGCTACAGTATAATATAGAGATCACAAACTGACAACATGCTATAATCATCAATATGTGTCACAACGTGGTAGAATCAGGCGCTCGTCAATTTTAGGTCGTGTGAAGTTTATTGCAATATCATCTAAAAGCTTATTCATTTGCCGTAATTTCAATGGAAAAAAAACCCATTTATCTGGAATAGAAGTCGAGATATTTGCTATTGAAGGAGGGGGGATTGCTTGATTTTAGTGGTAAAATTAGCGAGAAAATGGCCGCTACAGTTTAGTAACTTCAATAGCTTAGGAGTCCTTGAAAATTGAAAAATTACATATTTTGTGCCTTTAATCAACCTTTTTCAGTCAAGTTCGCGGAAATTAGTTTTATGTCGACATTAAAGATGTTGAGCTAAAAAACAAAACTCAATAAAAATTGTCAAACTGGCGGAAAAAAATGCGTTTCTTCAATTTCATTACATGTATTTTGAAGAGCAGCTGATTTCACCACGATGCCTCAAATGACCAGGAGGCAGTACCAAGCCCCTCTGAGGTAAAAAGAAAATAAAATGGGGAGGGGGGATCAGGGGCATGCCCTGGAGTATTTCTCCATAATTTGAAGCTTGGTAATTTGATATGAAATTTTCTTGATAGGCAATTTCTATTTGGACTCGAGTCTGATTAGATTTCTTTATCAATTCAGGTCCGAATACATGGGTTTTATCTAATGTTTAATTTATTTGGACTCGGCTTCAAGTGAGTTATGTGAGGGTAAGGAGGTTACATAATATAACTGTCGCCAGGGGATTTTATGTAAAAAAGCAAAATTAGAAATAAAATTACCTTCTAGGACTGTGTAATTGTGTCAAAAGTCAAAAGACTGCACTCTCATTGCCCAAAGGCACAGTCTTAAGTACCCAGTAACCGACAACTCAGGGTCTTTCCACCACCACTACAGCATCATCATTACTTCCACCACTATTTGTCTTTCCACATGTTTAATTTCATTATTGTTGTGTGTTATAGTTTTTCTGTAATAAATTAGGACCAGTTTAGATAGATCTAGATTTAGATCTAGTAACTGGATAATAAAGCTCATGTCTCCATAGTTATCATTATAATCCCCAAAAAATTTTCATAAATGCTGGCAATATTTAGGAACAAGGGTCAGAAGTCGGAACGGACATCATGATGGACTCAATTCAGAGTCCGAATATATAGTTTTTGTCTAATCGGACTCGAGTCCGAATAGTCACTTCGTTTTGGAAAATAATTGATTTGCAACGTTTTTAGTGGCTAGGCTATACTGTTCTGCAGTTTAAAAAAAAAAAAATACGGAGGTTTGAGGGACCCTCAAAACAAAAGCACTGAACTACTCACTGTACTGTAGTCTGTAGACTAAAGAATCATGTAGTGTATTTCTGCATGTGGGAGTCAAAGTAAAAGTAAAAATTTACCAATCAAACAACAATTCGCTCAAATGTAAAGGATACTGTCCAACGAGGAGATCGGTACATTTCTGCAAACTCCAACTGCCATCTCTTCCCCCAACACCGTCTTCCACACCGTCTGCTACAACTTGAAAGAAGAGAGGGACAACAAGCGACAAAACAGAAAACAGAACATTAAAAGCAAATGCTGTCTTCACAAACCGAAAGAATCGGTTCAAAGCAGTAGATTTATCAGTTGCTGAATTTCTTGAATCCATACCAATATTTCACACTCTCCAAATGAAAACGTCCACATCAATAAAAGCGGTCATAACACTATGACTCTGGCTTTGCCCTCTCTACTCTCTGAGCCTATCTCCAATCAAAACACTAGGGCAAAGCACAGTATTACAGACCCGGAAATGCATGCGACTCAGAAAAGAATATGATAATAGAATTAGTCTTTTACTCTTACAGTTCCTGTTGTCACATAGAACAAATTTTTCTTGATTGTTTGTTGCAAAAAGTAAAAGAAAATTTGAAATTTGTTTTAATAAGGCTTATGATAAAGGGGTGCGTATTAATATTTTTTGAGCGTGTGTAAAACATCGACCCCAAAAGTATACGAAACTGTTCACAAGGAAGAAAGTCAATTTCAACAGCTGATAGAGACGGAAGTGTGGAACGTAATGTTGTACTTTCGATTCTGTTGACCTCAATGCATTATAGTTTATGTTTATGTTTATAGCTTGCCTAACGTCTATACTGAGGTAGTTTTTTTTTTCATTTTCCTGAACAGAATGATATCGCCAGATAAGCCTAAGACTAAGTCAATTTAATTAAAGAATACGTAGCCTAGTGTACTATCTAGATCTAATCTAGATCTAGATCTAGATCTAGATCTAGAATCTAGATCTAGAATCTAGTAAGATAGATTCTAATTCTAGAATCTAGATCTAGTAAAAGTAAAAGAAAGTGTCAAAAGAATTTGCCTTTCTGCCTTTCAGAGCCCAACATGAGTGTGCAGAAGAAGCTACAGCTTACTTTGGCGATCTTGAAACCTGATGTTGTCGGCCATCCACATATCGTCGAGGTGTGTCCATACTTGTCATATAAAATAAACGTGCTGTTAGTTGTAATCAAAGTTACTTTCCTAACAAGATTTGATATTCTCTACTGTCAAGTTGGACAGGTAGAAAAGACATTCTTCAAGTCTTCTCGTCAGCAATTAACCCTTCCTCATGTCCTGCACCAATCTGTTCCATGACTGAAAAATACCACTGATTCGGCCTTACTGTGTTTTAGCTCCAAGTCAGTTTTTGTTGCTTTTTATTTTTGAAGTGACTATTTCTCAAAACATTTGGGAAAATGAACCTGATCTCTATTTCTCCGAACGGTTTCCGTTCTGGAGATTTTTTGGTTATTTGCGAGAGTTCGACGACATCTTTCATTCTGCCATTCAACGAGGACTGGGAAGAAGCATTTTTTGCATCGAATTCAATTTCTAGAGCTAGAATCTAGAGATTATTAGATGTCTAAATATTTAGATACTTCAATTGTTGTTGGGGCCACGTTCCCGGACTATATTTCATTTGAAATTGCCTTCAAAAGGCGCTGCGAGGTAACAAGACTGCTCGACTTTGGCAGTAACCTATTTTGCATTAAGTCATCCCTAAAGCAAACACTACAAATTAAAAACCTTGACGTGACGCCCCCCCCCCCCCCACACACACACCTTACACACACGCACACTCACACAGACTCACACACACAGGTGGGCTACTCCATTCGGAAACCACTAATATAACCAACAAATCTCGAGAAGAGAAACCGTTCGGAGAAACAGAGTTTAAGTTTATTTTCTCGAACGTTAGGGATAGAGCCCACCTTTTGTTTTTGCCTTTGAGATATGATCTGATTCTGTGCTCAAGTTTGGGGATGCTCGATTTGGGGGACAAAAATTATGATATAACATACTATCTTTCTTTTGTGTCTAATTTGTAGTTTTTATTGTTATGACTTTCGGATTTTAAAACAAAAATAAAAGTTTGATTAGAATATTTTCACAGGTGTCTTAACATTCCAGAAAGAAATATATTACATTATTCATAGAAACTTGTCAATTATATAATATATATACCACTTAGTTTCTGTTCATTTATAAAAATCGTTTCTTTCCCCCCCACAGAGTATAAGAAGACTTATCCTGGAAAATGGCCTCTACATCCTCAACTCCAAAATGGTGCGCCTCTCTCCCAGTCGAGCAGAGGAATTTTACGCAGAACATAGAGGTCAGACTTGTTTTGTTAGTGAATTTTCTACTTTCACTTTCAGCACCCTCGTTATGGAATAAACTTTCATAATTGGTTGAGCTTGGTCAACAAACTTTTCTAGAAAGCATCAGGTTTTCAATTTGCTTTTATTAGTTTTACAGTAAACCATGGTCTAAGTGCACCAACCAAAATTTGCAGTTTCCAAGAACAAGCTTAAAAGGCTTTGGAATTCACCAAACTTTAGTGGCTATTTTCTGGCTAATTTTACCTCAACATATCGACTTCTGTGTGAGATAAATGAATAATTTTTTCATTAAAAACAAGTCAAGTGAACAAGCTTTAAGATGATACAACTAAGTCTTTGCCCCAAAAAATTGACAAGCACCCGATCCCACTGTGTTGTGACACATTTTAACATCACGTTGCTCTTTTCTTCCTTTTCAGGGAAGTTTTTCCAAAACAGGCTTGTGTGCTTCATGAGCAGGTAATGTCATGTGTCGCTGGAGAGTCTACTCTAAGAGAGCTTCTGTGTTGTATTTAGACAGCATATCTGCGTATGTATGCAATTGTAAGTCTGGTGGTGGTGTTTTTATTAAATGGTTGATGAGGAGATGGAGAAAAGGTGATTTTGGATGGTTAACTGGTAGTGGAGGGTTTTTTCTGTTTTGTTTAAAATGATCAATACCTGAACGTTTGCCACCTCAGATTTTCTTTATGCTTAGTGTCTATGAGACTTATGAAATACAGTGGAGTCCGCTTAAATCAAATACAGTTAATCCAAAAACAAATGTAAATCAGATCAAAATAAAATCTCCTATTATTTTTTCTTCGATTTGAGCAGCCTCTCTAAACAGAAAACACAGCTTAACAGAAAAAAATCAGGAGGTCAAGCAAATTTCGTTATAAGCGGACTCCACTGTAAAATCCTGTCTGTCTGCACATGGTTTTTGGACACTCAGATGGGGGTATGCTTAGTCTTTTTATCGTCGTCTAGTAGAACATTAGAGTATTTAAGAGATGGAACCTCGGAATTTAATGTCCGGCTCCGATAAGACCAAGCCTAATGGGTTGTGAACCTTGAAAACTCAACAAAACGACTCAAGTTAAAAAACGCCCAGTCTGGGATTCAAACCAGGGCCATTTGCTCCATAGTTTAGCACTGTTCCTCATCAAATGTGGTTCTTAAATCATTTGAACTGGCCAAGAACTATAACTCTACTCGTTTTTTCCGGCAGCGGGCCGGCGTGGAGTCACATCCTCTGCGGGGACGAGGCCATCACTCGCTGGCGGGGTCTCCTGGGGCCCACCAAAGTCCTCAAGTAAGTGGACAGACAATGCTCAGCTGGGAACTTACTCTCTACTAGCCTTTCCTTGTTCATCTTGACATATTTTTATTTTTGTTTTATTCTGGGAACTTACACTCTACTACCCTTTCCTTGCTCATCTTGACATATTTTTATTTTTGTATTTGATTCTCTAAATTCTGTGAGCTGTTTCCTGGGCTTGCTAAAACCCTCAATTACATGCAAAGTAAACTTGTTGTGTCAGTTGTAAATAATCAATTTTTTTTGTTTCATCACCCAACCTCTCTCCTCTCAGGGACTGACACGATTGGTTTTATTCCTATACATTTTGAGGAAGCTTGCCTCCTAAATTGTGTACATTTAAAAAAAGAGACAGCTTTATCTTTGTCTCCCCCCCAGGACTGTGTTTGAGGAACCACAGAGTATTCGAGGCCGCTTCGGTTTGACCGACACCCGCAACTGTGCTCATGGCTCAGGTACGGTACTGTGACCACATCGCTACCCGTCTCCTACCGTACACCTGTCCCTACCATTCTCCTACCTACCATACCATACACCTGTAGCTCCTTCTCCTACCATACTTCTGTAGCTCTTTCTCCTACCATACTCCTGTAGCTTCTCCTACCATATGCCTGTTGTTCCTTCTCCTACCATACTCCTGTTGTTCCTTCTCCTACCATTCTATCATACACCTGTAGCTCCTTCTCCTACCATTCTATCATACACCTGTAGCTCCTTCTCCTACCATTCTATCATACACCTGTAGCTCCTTCTCCTACCATTCTATCATACAACTGTAGCTCCTTCTCCTACCATACACCTGTAGCTCCTTCTCCTACTCCATAGACCTACCTGTAGCTCCTTCTACAATACACCTGTAGTTCCTTCTACAATACACCTGTAGCTCCTTCTACAATACACCCGTAGCTCCTTCTACAATACACCTGTAGCTCCTTCTACAATACACCTGTAGCTCCTTCTCCTACTATATACCTGTAGCTCCTTCTCCTACCATTCTATTATACACCTGTAGCTCATTCTACCATACAACTGTAGCTCCTTCTCCTACTATATTCCTGTAACTCATTCTTCTACCATACTTCTGTAGCTCCTTCTTCTATACTCCTGTAGCTCCTTCTCCTACCATACACCTGTAGCTCCTTCTCCTACTATACACCTGTAGCTCATTCTCCTATGATACACCTATGGCTCCTTGGGAATTCTTTAGTTCTAAGAAATGGGAGATGGTTGTCTGTCTTGTCGTTTGTAATGCTATCGACATATCATCGGCCTGGTGGTAAAATGTACTGAACCCATGAAACAAAATTGTTCAGGAGAGAGAAATAACAGTTTCATTTTTTCTTGCTTTTATCAACATTTTGGAATTGAATTTGGACAAAATATTTCTGTAGCGCATGCATGCAATACCACAAATTAAGAAATTGCAATGAAAGAATTGTCCCATATGTTTGGCTTAGTGCTCATTAGCACCTGGCCAATGACCTGATCTTTGTGTTTTCATTTCTCTGAAAGTAGATCTATTGAGAGTGTGACAAGGGTACAAAATAAGAAGAAACTGATCATAGATATGTACATGTAAGTTGCCATAGTACTTGGGCCTAGTGCAGACAGTTTTAAGCTCTGTTGTTCTTGGGTCTGCAGTAGTGATGGGCATATCGATATATCAATATTTTTACCCATATCGATATTGATATATGCCCACTACTCAGACCAGACTCAATAATTATCAATATATCGATATATTTGGTGGCGAATCTCAATTTATCGATAATACTTTTCTAATGTTGAAAAATACCGATATATCGAAATAAAAATATTGATACTGTATCGAATTCGATATTGCTGATATTGCCCATCACTAGTAGTTACTGTCACAAGTGCAACGGTGAGAAGCTTACAGCACAAAGCAAATGTTTAGAATCCTGGCACTGGGATCTGTGGTAGGTTTGTTACATGAATCTGGAACGCTTGATTAAAATCATAACACAAAAGGGAAACGAAAAAGTTGTTAATACTGGCATAGATATGTTCTTATGTACATCAAACCACTATATTTTATACATGTATATATAGTATATTTACTTCTTATTTATCTGGATGGGAACATGTCCTGGCACTTTTATACATACTGTATATTATGTGTGTTCGTTGTTCTAGCTCTCTTTTCAAGTACAGATGGGTGAGATGAATACATTATAAGGCTGTTGACAGATTGATGGACAATGTAAAGGTCACTTGTTTATTATTATCATTCATGTTATTATTACTATTATTATTGTTATTATTATTATTATTATTATTGTTGTTGTTATTATTATCATAAATATTTTTTATTACTATCATTATTATTCATATTGTTATTATCATTGTCATTGTTATTACGTTTTGGAGTTGTTACTGAAAAAATTTGGAGGGGGGGGGGTGTTCTATGTCTCTTCCCATATATCAGATGATATTTTGTCTTTTATTCTATCTTGTACTATCGTTTTCTTTCAGACTCGCCAGAGACGGCCAAGAGAGAAATTGAGTTTTTCTTCCCAGAATTCAACGTTGACTCGTGGTATAGAGAAGAGCATCACTTGTTCCAGCAAGATCTGGTGAGGTTCGACCCCGACACCTTCCGGCATCAAGTACAGTCAGAGGTCCCTGCGGAGAAAAGTTCCTTGTTGTGACAGAAAAAGTTAGAGGGTGGTTGGCGGGTGCTCTGGTGGGGTCCGCTTCTTCTTTCCTATCAAACATCTATCGTCCTTATCTCTCCCCTTCTTCTTTTTTATGTTTGTTACTCTCTTGTAACACCTCTAATCTCCTGGCGCTCATATGACTTTATGCAGTTGCGAGCGCTGAAAAACCTCTACTAAAACTTTTTTTGAAAAGAAAGTTACGCTGGCTCATGTCTGTAGTCATGTTGTCTTGTTGGTGGTTGTTACAGCGGACGTTGAATTGACGGCGGTCGTGTCGAGTAGGTTCGTGAACACAAACACTGACCAGGAAACTGTAGTTGGTAAACGTATAGTATAACCCCCCACACCCCCTTTTCAAACTGCTTGGGTCACCGTGGGGGTCACACCTATGTCCCACAGCAGTGAAAAACAGAGGGTTGTAGTTGTTATATTACGTGGAGTCTGACAGCTCTTTAAATGTACTCAGCACAAAGTTTTTATTTTATTTTTGATTTTTTTCAGATTTTTTATCTGTGCAGAGATGCCAACCAGTACGATTTTACGTATTTTAGTACGATTTTTGGCCGAAAATACATGAATACGAATTTTCAGTAACAAAATACGCATCCTGGAATGCGAAAAACTACGAGATTCAGCTTGGGCGAGTAAACCTAATTGCCTCAGGTTCCATCTTTTGTCAAAATAGTATCAGTATCGCAGAACTGGAATATTTGAAAACCAAGTCCGATGTGGTCAGTAAGTTCATTTTTGCCGGTCACGATCGTGATATTATATTCGTTCAGCTTTTCCCTGTCTGGAGAGTACGTTTCACTTTCACGTGAAAAGGCAGATATGGCGGCAGGCAGAAGCGTATGTGACACCGAGGCTCGATCGGGAAAATCAAGATCTACTTTCGCTTAAGTTACCACCGAGAAGTTTGCCAGCAGTTGTCTGATAACGCAACATTTCTGGCATGCAGGTTGTGCAGTATAAACACAATGTCATCGTGCAAATAAAGTGTAATAAATACTCTGACTCGTCGCTGTGCTGTCACTTGTGGAAAAAAAAAGAAAAGAAAATACAAGCGTCGTCCGATTTTTAGATTGTCTGGCTCGCCATCGTGACCGGTCACTGACCCTGCGCGCATTCGCATCATAAATAAATGCGGCATCGTGTGAGCAAAGACGGTCTCTGTGGGAGTAACGGCGTTGCGAAGTATATGACTACGGAATAAGGGAGGAGATTATTGATTTTTGGGGGGTTTAACTAGTTTAAGATACTATCGGGGGTTTAAGGCAACACCAGAGGACAAAAACTTGGAACCAATTTTCAGAATTTTGATTAGAGCTTTCTGCAAAGCGCGCGTTGGTGCAGGCCATGTGCGGAATCGGGACCCTTCATACTTTGCAAGTCTGTGTTATTGAAATAAAGTGTTCGCGTTTCATTGGTTGGGTGATAGTAAATTATACCTACTTGGATGGGTGATAGTAAATTATACCTACAGTGTATGTTGTAGCTTTCTGTTCAAGACTGGCAGATTTTCAGTGTCACTGCATCTTGCCCTACCACAGTTGTTACAACTCTCACAGTGCATGGGTCTACTTGAGCCATTCAACTTATTGCTTTTCTCTGAGTTTGAGCAATAATTTGAGTCTGTCAGTTCATAATATGAATCATGACACCCAGACTGGTTCTTGATAGTCGAAATTCTTGTTCTAGGCCCTTCCGAACTCTCGAAGCAGGATTTATTTTTTATATAATGATGAGAGGAAAATATTATATATATAATAGACTGGAATACTTAAGTCAAACAAGACCCCAGTACGACATTGAACACTGACATGTTGTTGACTGGATACATGTATATTGTACGCGTGTGTGCTCCCTTTTTCGAGCTGGTGAGCTAGTAATTTTTTTTCAGGAAATATTGCTGGACACCCTGAACATTCTACTATTACTGGTTAGTCGGTCGGTCGTGGGGAATACACATTTTCCCCTGAAAATACACATTTTCATATTTCCCAATACTCATTTCGGTTTTCTGTGGTTGGCATCTCTGTCTGTGGTAATGGTTGTAAAGAATCTACATGCTCTAGAAATATAATATTTGGTTGAAATTCAAATTTTAAATGTTGGAAAAAAAAAAAGCAGGAAAAAACACAAAATGTAGGTGGAATTGTTTAAAAGAATGAAACACGGTTTTTTTCTCCTCTAAATATTTTTTTTTTCTAGGCATCGTCCAGGCTTGCTGATGATACATTACTTTTACCGACCACAGTAAAACCTCGGTATAACGTACTCTGCGTAAAACATACTCTCGGCTGACGTTCATTTTCTGAAGTCCTTCGTCCCAATTAGTACGTTTGCCCTTAAAGTTGAAGGCATAGTCTAAAAAGTCTGGAAATTTGATCATATAAGCTACGCTTCATGACTTCAAGGACAGTTTATGATCTGTGGCTTGTTAAGATTTGGTTTGGACTTTATCATATGTGATTTTCTGTTTGTGGCCTAGATTTCCTACAGCTAGTTCTGTCTGTTGTGCTGCAATATTTTATTGTCAATGTGGCCTTTGTTAAAAATGTGAGCACTTATGAGAGAGAAAGAAAGAAAGAATTTTTACAGAGCAGAGATGTTTCAGCATGTAATATATTATTTATGTTCTTTCATGTTGTATGTGTATGCGTCAGTGTACCATTCGTAACACCATTGCCATAGTCAACGACCAAGACAAATTTCTCCCTGTCAGAGCAAGATGAATAAAGTTGTCATTGTCATCGTCATTGTTATTGTTATTGTAGTTTTGTAAGTTTATGTTGCAGATGAGTGGGCAAGTGTATCTGCAGTATAGAGAGAGTGGGAGTGGGTGGTTGGCGAGTGCTCTGGTGTGGTTTGCTCCTTCTTTCCTATAAAAAATCTGTCGTCTCTATCTCCCCTCCTTCTTTTTTGTGTTTGTTACTCTCTTGTAACACCTCTAATCTTCAGCACTTATATGACTTTATTATATTGCAAGTGCCGTAAAACTCGTACTAAATCTAAAAACTAAGAGTGTGGGAGGGAGGCAAAAAGAGTGGGAGGGAGGCTGAATTATGTTTCAGATCTGTGCAGTAAATACTTTATTTTCAAACTCATACGGAGGTGCAGAAAAGTGCTTCCCATTCCCGGGAGAAGTGCCCTTTCATATTTACCTATAAAGTTGAAAAGAAAATTTAGATCTACTGCTTGAAAAGACAAATCAGGATTGTTATAAATTTCCAATCTCAAGGCACAACACTCAACGTAAATGGAACCAACAGTTTTTTATTTTTACACAAAAAGTGTTGGATGTGCTATAGTGTATCCAGTCACAGTCAGTTCCTCTGATATGGTGGTCTTGATGATGATACTGGTATCACAAGGTGATGTAGACGACGATACTAGTATCAGTAATGACGTAGATGATGATACTGGTATCACAAGGTGGTGTAGGCGACGATACTAATATCAGTAATGATGTAGATGATGATACTGGTATCACAAGGTGGTGTAGGCGACGATACTTATATCAGTAATGACGTAGATGATGATACTGGTATCACAAGGTGGTGTAGGCAACGATACTAGTATCAGTAATGATGTAGATGATGATACTGGTATCGCAAGGTGGTGTAGGCGACGATACTAATATCAGTAATGACGTAGATGATGATACTGGTATCGCAAGGTGGTGTAGGCGACGATACTAATATCAGTAATGACGTAGATGATGATGCTGGTATCACCACCAGGACCACTGATAGAAATAAATGTAAAATGTATCACAAAAGGTGATGTAGATGATCATATCAGTATCTGAATCAGTGTGGTGTAGATTATGATACTGGTATCACATAGTGGTGTAGATTTAGATATACTGGTATCAGTGTGGT
>NW_004798105.1:246483-247533 GCF_000002075.1 Aplysia californica | reverse complement strand
ATATAATTTTTATATTAATCTTTTTTTGGGGGTATTTCTACAACACCCTCGACACAACTTATATCATTTAGGAGGCAGGCTTCCGACCTTCCTGTCAGGGCTAACTCGGGCTGAGAGATATATAATACAACATCCCAGCAGAAAGACCGAGATACCTGATAAAAGTTCTCCCCACTCGGGAATCGAACTCGGGTCTCCTGCGTGCGACAGCGAAGTGCCAAATCGCTACACCACAGACGACAGTTATCTTATCGCAGCTGCATATCAAAGACAGTGGTAGACTGAATTTAAAATTAAAAAAAAAAAATTATATTGTACAAACACCGCAATACTGGGTGCTTTTTTGACACAGCACCTGTTTTTGTTTTTGTTGTTGTTGTTGTTTTGTTTTCTTTCAATTTGTACATGTAACTGATTGGGGTTTTTTAATTTGTGGTTGTTTGCTGGGTTTGTGGGTTTTTATTTTATTTTATTTGGCACCCGTATCTCCCCTCCGCTGTACACCCTCCCCGCCCCCTTACATGAGTGCGTCGGGCTTGTAGTCTGGCGTCCCTGTTGCCTAGCAAGGAAAAGTCTGGGCCGCAGTGCAGGAAGGGTGTATAGTCCTCGTCACAGAACATGGCGGCGCGGAAATTGGGCCGGACAGGGGCTGTGAAGACCGGAGGTTTGATCCCTGGCGGGGCTTCGTCTGAGGGAAAGAGGGAGGGGGAGGTATCTAACTTTACCTTCCGCCCCGTCACACACACACACACATACACACACACACAAACACAAACACAAGCACACACTCAAACTCACACATTCACACACAGAGACACACACACACTCACACACACAGACACACACACGTGCACTCTCACACACACACACACACACACACACACACCCTCTCACACACACACACACACCCTCACACACACACATGCACACACACTCACAGAAATGCGCTCACACTCACTCGTGCACTCACAAACCCACACACACACACACACATATATACACACTCACACAAACAGATAGACACACACACATACACACACACACATACAC
>NW_004798105.1:244331-245708 GCF_000002075.1 Aplysia californica | reverse complement strand
CCCCCCTTCCCAACGACCTAAATTGATCAACGAGTGAAAGAACACACCATACTAGTTTTTCTGCCCGCTGTCATCTCGCCATGTCAGAAATTGACTCTCAGTCGGAAGGTATGCCCTAACTAACCCAAACTGCGTTAGAAAAGGGGCAAAACGTCAACAAACGTCAATAGTCGGTTTTCAGATCTAACCGTGTATTCGCCAAAATTAGGTTTTTAAAAAAAACTTTGCTTACCGCATTTATTTTATCTTTTTTTTGTTTTACACTGTTTCTTTCTGTTTGTTTGTTTTTTATTTAATTTTAAAATATGTTTTAAGGTACAAGTAATTTATTTATTTATTTATTCTTTGGGGGTATACTTTCTTTCTTATTCCCGTCCAGAATTGCTCAAACTTTGTGCAAACTGTTCTTATCACTAACTATAGTTTCACTAATTGTAGCTGCGGTTGTTTGGTATCATATGTAATTTGAGACAAGAAGTGTTTGACCTAATTTAGGCGGCTACAGGGTTATAGCCGGACACAGATGGTATGTCTCCGTCTTAGTCACCACACCAGTGCCTAGGTGTAGAGGTTAGGCGCTTCAATATTGTGCGCAGGGGAAGAATTTTTCGAGTACCTATATAGATCTTTCTGCAAGGATATTGTATCTATCTTGTTGACGGGAGCGTAAAAAATTCCTTCAGTTTAAAACCCTGTAAAGCTGTTAGTGGTCATGCGGCTAGTGTTTATTTGTTGGGTTTTTTAAATTATAGTTGTTCTGTGCTTACGTCTGAATGAAAATAGTCCGTGATGTGTGTGTGTGTGTGGAAATATATTGCATGAGGAGAAAGGAAGTAACAAGAAGGGTTTTGAAAATGGGTATTCCAATGTAAAGTGCATAGAGCTACGTACTTTTTGGGAAATGCGCTATATAAATGTTATATTATTATTATTATTATTATTATTATTATTATTATTATTATTATTATTATTATAGTGTTTACCTCGGTTGTCCCCCCTGACAGTCCCCATGTCTTGGTTGTGCCCTCCCCTGGGGCTGTCTCCGCCTTTCCTGGCCGGCGGGAGGCGGACTGTCGTGACGTCAGCCGTAGAGAGTGTCACGTGGGTTGGTGACGTCAGCGGAACCGGAAGGTACTGGGGGGCGTGTCCCAACGTGTGTGCCAGGAGGTCTGAGTGGGGCGCGCTCAAGTCTTTGGGTCGGTGGGAGGGAGGAGAGGGGTGAGGGAACGAACTAGACAGTCCGTGAGGAGGAGAGGGATGAGGGAACGAACTAGAGAGTCCGTGAGGAGGAGAGGGATGGGGGAACGAACTAGACAGTCCGTGAGGAGGAGAGGGATGGGGGAACGAACTAGAGAGTCCGTGAGGAGGAGAGGGATG
>NW_004798105.1:241355-243476 GCF_000002075.1 Aplysia californica | reverse complement strand
CGTGGTCTATGTCTGACTGAGTAGATAGATCTATGGCGTGGTCTATGTCTGACTGAGTAGATAGATCTATGGCGTGGTCTATGTCTGGCTGAGTAGATAGATCTATGGCGTGGTCTTTAGCTGAGTAGATAGATCTATGGCGTGGTCTACGTCTGACTGAGTAGATAGATCTATGGCGTGGTCTATGTCTGACTGAGTAGATAGATCTATGGCGTGGTCTATGTCTGACTGAGTAGATAGATCTATGGCGTGGTCTATGTCTGGCTGAGTAGATAGATCTATGGCGTGGTCTTTAGCTGAGTAGATAGATCTATGGCGTGGTCTATGTCTGGCTGAGTAGATAGATCTATGTCTTCCCAAAAATAGATCGTTAGTTATTGTGTGGTCCAAAACGTTATGTAAAATATTTACAGCTATCATACTTATACTGTCCAACTCTTGCACACTGACTTGTATCAACCTGTCTTAACAGATCACTATTTTTGTCAACACCTGTTAACTGTATTCTAGAACATTCCTAGAAAAACCCTTCTTTAAAATCCCTGTGGTTTCTTCAGATTTTAAAAGGTTTACATCCCATGAGCTGGAACGACAATAGCCGTCTGTTCTTCTGATCGTGATACTATGCTTATAGAACGCATGTTTTGAGAGCTTTTAGAGAAAAAATGAGTTCACTATGAAATTGATTTCTTGTAACACGTTTGGCCACTAGGTCTAAGCATTGTCTTTGGTGAGCTGTGACGTAAGCCATATATGCGTATACAAAATGTGTGTGAGGAACGGGAAGTGCTGTGAAGAATCCTATTTTCCATGCGACGGAGATTTATAATATTTATTTATATAGATTTATGAAGGAAAGTTTTAAAAGAATCTAGCCTCAATTCGCGAGGGAAAAATATTATTAATTTAAGACAAATTGATACAAACTGCTGTACAAAGTATAGGTGACATTGACTCATCCGTTAAAGAGCCATTTGCATGCACCTTGATCGGCGTCTATAGTGTAGGCTAGCGGTTAGGAGCTTCACCGTCGCGCGCAGAAGACCCATGGGTGGTTGGCGGGCGCTCTTGCGTGGTTTGTTTCTTCTTTCCTATCTAACATCTATCGTCTTTATCTCATCTCTTTCTTGTTTGTGTTTGTAACTCTCTTGTTACACCTGTAATCTTCGGCACTTATATGACCCTATTGTGTTCCAAGTGCCGTAAAACTCCCTCTAAAACTAAAAAGCAAAAGACCCAAGTTGGACTCTTGCATGGGAAGAGGTTTTGTCAGTTTTTCTGCTGGGATGTTATATCCCTCTCAGCCCGGGTCTTTCTGCTGGGATGTTGTATCCCTTTCAGCCCGGGTCTGTCTGCTAGGATGTTGTATCCCTCTCAAACCGGGTCTGTCTGCTAAGATGTTGTATCCCTCTCAGCCCGGGTATGTCTGCTGGGATGTTGTATCCCTTTCAGCCCGGGTATGTCTGCTGGGATGTTGTATCCCTTTCAGCCCGGGTATGTCTGCTGGGATGTTGTATCCCTTTCAGCCCGGGTCTTTCTGCTGGGATGAAGTATCCTCTCAGCCCGGGTTAGCTCTGACAGGCAGGGTGAGAAGCCTACCTCCCAGATGATATAACTTGAGTCGGTGCGGGCTCAAAAGCCAAAAACACCTACGGTACATTAAAAATTACACAATTTATTTCATACAGGAGGCGGGCTGCTTCGACTATGCCTGCCAGGGTCCCTCCCTGCTGGATGGGATACAGTATCCTGCTGGCAGACAGACGGGGATACTCGAGACATCAGGTGTCTCCCTCGTGGGAATCGAACTCACTTAGTTAGAATGTGCTCTGTGGGTGGTTTTCTCCTTCTTTCCTATCAAACATCTATTGTCCCGATCTCCCCTCCTTCTTTTTTGTGTTTGTTACTATCTTGTAACACCTCTAATCTTCTGAATTTATATGACCTTATTGTGTTGCAAGTGCCGTAAAACTCTTACTAAAACTTTAAAAAACTTCTTTCTCATGACACAGCGAAGAGTTCACTTCCTCCCGTACAGTTGCCGAACAAATTCTGTCAAACACAGTCGAACCTGCTTTAACGACCACCTATCCAAGACAACCACCTGAGCAGACGACACTC
>NW_004798105.1:239803-241255 GCF_000002075.1 Aplysia californica | reverse complement strand
CCCCTTACGCCCCTTTTTCCGATTTCGTATTTTTCTACACGGAAGTCTTTGCAAGCCACTCACAACAAAATCCAATAGTAAAATATGATGTAGGCTAAGAATAGACACTTCCATTAACCTGATTCAAATCGATACACACACTTACACTCTGTGAGTACCAACACTGCAGGTGGTAGCCTAATTTTAGTACAGAATCCGTACCTGGATCTTCCCGATCACATAATTTATTGTTAACAAATTCTTGGTAGTTGCGTGTAGAGATTTTTACCCAACAAACCGAGGGGAAGGAACAGATGACAGATCAGTAGCGACTTGTCTCGTGAGAAAGTAAACTCCAACACATTAACCATATTATTATTGATCTCCGTTTTGATCAAGGTGAACACAATTTTAGACAGCTCCAAAAACTTCCGGAATGACGTCATCTCTTTACGTCTAGAGTCGTGTGTATTGTACTATGTCTTTGTTCCTCTGTAAAATGGAGGACGTTCACGACACTGTTTATTTCCACCGGCGTTTGGGGGTGTAGTGGTTTGCCGCTTCGTTGTCGCACGCAGGAGACCCGCGTTCGTTCCCCTGAGAGGGGTGATAATGTTTATCGAGCCCTCACAGGCACGGTAGAAAGCCCGCGAACGAAATGATCCAAATGTGCAACGACGAGGTGGAATCAGGCGCTCGTCAATTTTTGGGTATATGGGGTTATTGGTGTCCTCTTAAAGCCTGTTCATTTGCCTTCCTTTTGGTGAAAAAAAATCCGTCTATGTTGAATAGAAGTCGAAATATTTGCGACTGAAGGAGGTCAGGGTCGCATGGTTTCAGAAGTAAAGTTAGCAAGAAAATGGTTGCCATAGCTTGGAAATTTCCATAGCCTGAGAGTCCTCGGAAACTGAAAATTAACATTTTTCGTGCCTTTAATCAAAGTTTTTCCAATAAAATCATAGAAGTGTGTTGTTTTTTTAATGGGTATAAAAGGTGGTGAGCTAAAAATAAGAAATTTTTTTTAAAAAATTGTCAAGTGGCCAGAACAATGCAGTTCTCTTTGATTTCATTATTTTGACGAGTGCCTGATTTCACCGAGATGAATCACAAATTGTATCGATGCTTTTTTTTAAACTCCTAAGTAAATCTCAATAATAATAACAGATAGCATTTGTACAGCGCAAATCCCCGCTCTACAGCAAGCTCTATGCGCTTCACAATCTATACAATTACCCCAGCAGACCTGAGAGCATTCTGAAACAACCTCAACTTCCTGGGAAGCATACAGAGCAAGTAGCCATTTATAGGCCCTAAAACACTAACATACTGACAAATACATATTTTTAAATAAAATAAATAATTATGTGTGCCTATTTCCGGTATCTTAGGCCTATGTCTATCTCATTCGTGAAAGTGTGGCAGATTCGGAAAAGATCCATTCATCCCTGCCACGTGAAACGCAGCAGATATACG
>NW_004798105.1:236539-238886 GCF_000002075.1 Aplysia californica | reverse complement strand
AACATACAGAGAGAGAGAGAGAGAGAGAGAGAGAGAGAGAGAGAGAGAGAGAGAGAGAGAGAGAGAGAGAGAGAACCAAGAGAGAACAACACAAGCCCAACACAACTTCAATACATTGTAACTTTATTCATTGCATGTACCCCAAGTGTGAGGAGAGCTTGTAACAACAACAGTTGTATGAAATATAGAGAGAAAGAGATCAGTAACATAACATAAGATAAGATAAGATAATACATGTACTGTATTATCCCAGAGGGAAATTTTCCTTGGCTGTACAAGACCATAAAAACACATGCAGGTATACATAGAAATTTAAATCATATATATATTACTCTCATTAAAATTCAATATATGAAAGGAGAAGTAAAACTGACAAAATGTACATATACTTCAAATGCATCATTCAACCACATGTAGGAATTTAAATACTAGACCTTTGGAGTTATATTATATAGATACATACTCTAAGAGCAACACACATCTATGCTCATTCTGACAAAAGCCTTATGCTAGATGGTAAAAAAACTTCTTTTATATCTTTCTTTCTTTGTTTTTGGTGGTACACATCTGCCGCCTCGTGATCTTACAATTTGTTTGTTATAATAAATACGCCATGTACAAGAATCGCAGAGTGTTACGTACATTCAAAGTTTGGTCCAAGTGGTTTATCATTTAAAAACATATATATTTTGCTCATAAGTCACGTTGAATGAACAACGATTTGGGGAAAAAAACTTTTAAAATCACACAGCTGTTAGTCATTTCACAGAAAGAAATGGAAATCTATCTACAGCCAAAAGTTTTTCCTTGTCTCATCCAGACATTCTCGACAAGAACTGTTGTGTACGGTTCATTAGCACATGAGGAAAAAATTAAATATACCTAGATGTGTCAGTGTCTTTGTTCTGCTACCAGCGCCAGACCCGGACATTAAGTCTGTCCCCGTGGTTTTAAGCACCCCGCATAATTTAGCAAAATTTGATCATTTTTTTTTCATAATTTCTTATTATTTTCCTTTATCAATCTTTGTTAAAATGAATAGAATCGCATAATTTCACATTTTTGGGGTCAGTTTGCATAATTTCAGAATTTTTCTTGCGTAAAACGACCGGGACATATTAAGTAAATAATAATAGATAACATTTGTATGGCCCAAATTCCCGCTCAACAGCAAGCTCTACGCGCTATTCTGACAAAACCCTTATGCTAGATGGTAAAAAACTTCTTTTATATCTTTCTTTCTTTGTTTTTTTAGGTACATATCTGCCGCTACGTAATCTTACAATTTGTTTGTTATAATAAATACGTCATGTACAGGAATCGCAGAGTGTTACGTACATTCAAAGTTTGGTCCAGGTGGTTAATCATTTAAAAACATATATATTTTGCACATAAGTCACGTTGAATGAACAACGATTTGGGAAAAAAAAACTGTTTTAAAATCACACAGCTGTTAGTCATTTCACAGAAAGAAATGGAAATCTATCTACAGCCAAACGTTTTTCCTTGTCTCATCCAGACATTCTCGACAAGAACTGTTATGTACGGTCCTTTAGCACATTTAACAGAATCGCATAATTTCACATTTTTGGGGGTCAGTTTGCATAAATTCAGAATTTTTCTTGCATAAAACGACGGGGACAGATTAAGTAAATAATAATAGATAACATTTGCATGGCGCAAATTCCCGCTCAAAGCAAGCTCTACGCGCTATGTGCTTTACAATCTACATTATTACCCCCAGCAGACCTGATAGGTTTCTAAAATAATCTCAACTTCCTGGGAAACATACAATGCAAGCTGCCATTTATAGGCGCTAAAGCACTAATATCCAGACACGATTTTTCGCTTCCTAAGAAGACCTCATAAATGTAAAATTACCGCATGCGAGATCAAATGTCTCTCCAAAACCATAAACATCACAAGACGAGACAGCCAGAAAAATGAAGAAGTAAGAGCACCTATTGGCACAGAGTCTTGCCTACATTTCATAGACACCCCTCCCCCCCCGAGAAAAAGATGGTCTGGCCACCTGATACGAATGTCATCTAGTATGATCTAGTCAGCCAGCTTCAAGTACTCAGGCAACAAAGGAAGAGGTAGACTACGCAAAAAATAGACTGAAGGAGTCAAAGGAACCCCGAGAAAAAACGTCAACATCTAAGTTTATTCTAAGTACCTGAAAGAGCTGCAGAGTTGGCCTTACACAAAAATCTTTACATCCCTTCGACACTCAACGGAAACAGAGGAGGGAAAAGAAAAAGTCAAGTAGGTCTGTGTGTGTGTGTGTGTGTGTGTGTGTGTGTGTGTGTGTGTGTGTGTGTGTGTGTGTGTGTGTGTGTGTGTG
>NW_004798105.1:232077-234441 GCF_000002075.1 Aplysia californica | reverse complement strand
GACAGAGAGGCGGGGCATTATGGGGGGGGGGGGGAGGTGTGAGAGTGCTTAGTTTTAGTAAGAGTTTTACAGTACTTGTAATACAACTAGGTCATAGTATACGTGTGAGAGTGTGGCATTAGGGGAGGGAGGTGAGTGGATGGTGATATGAATAGACAAAGGGGCGTGGCATTAGGAGAGGGAGGTGTTTGGCTGTTTGACATGAATAGACAGAGAGGCGGGACATTATGGAGGGGGGGGGGAGATGTGAGAGTACTTAGTTTTAGTAAGAGTTTTACGGTACTTGCAAAACAGACAAATAGACTGGCGTAAAAAGGGTGTATATATAAATAGACCAAAGGTTTGAAGTTTTTGTTTGAGTGTTAGAGAAGCACATTTGACACGGTAACCGTCATTTAGTACATAGGAAAAGCTAGACGGACAGAAACAGCAAAGGGAAAGTAAAAAGAAATAGGACCTACCAGTGGCATCCTCCAGCCACCCACACAGACAGAAACAACAGAGGGAAAGTAATAAGAAATAGGACCTACCAGTGACACTCTCCAACCGCCCAAACAGACAGAAACAACAGAGGGGAAAAAGTAGGGCTTACCAGTGGCACTCTCCAACAACCCACAAATGGGTGCTGAGTGCTGAGATAGGGAGAGTTGTGGACTGGAGTTTATAAAATGAGATGAGATGCACTTTCCTCATGAAAACAACCAGAGAGAGAGAGAGAGAGAGAGAGAGAGAGAGAGAGAGAGAGAAAGAGAGAGAGAGAGAAGAGAGTTTTCATTCACCTGCTGGTTTGTCTCTCCCTCTCCGTCCTGAGATGCTTGGGTAGTGTTTGACTCGTCGGTGGAGGAGGTGGGGGAGGAGGATGGGACGGAGGAGGGGAAGGAGGAGGAGGAAGAGGGAAAAGAGGGGGAGGAGGGCGAAGAGAAGGAGGGGAAGGTTGTGGGTGGTGGTGCTGATGATGGTGAACCATCGTGTGTTGTAGCTGTAGGGTTCCCGGTGGTAGGGGTAGTTGTTTGTGTGGTGGCATCGGTTGATGAGGATGTGGTCACGCTAGGCGTGGTGAATGTGGTTGTTGTTGTGGGTGTGGTGGTGGACGAGGTGGTGGGTCTTGTGCTAGGAGGTGGCGTTGTCGTGGTAACTGGGGGTATGGTGGTTACAGGTGTTGTGGGCGTTGTGGGTGTAGTTGTTGTTAGTGAAGTGGTAGTGGTGGTAGGCGTAGTTGTTGGTGTTTTGGTGGTAGATGTAGGTGTAGTAGTTGAAGGTGTTGTGGTGGTGGTGGTTGTGGTGGGTTTAGATGTAGTTGTAGTTGTGGTAGGTGTTGTTGTAGGTGTTGAGGTGGTAGATGTGAGTGTAGGTGTTGAAGGTGTTGTGGTTGTGGGTGTTGTTGTAGGTGTTGTTGTGGGTGTTGTTGTGGGTGTTGTGGGTGTAGTTGTAGGTGTTGTGGGTGTAGTTGTAGGTGTTGTTGTAGGTGTTGTTGTGGGTGTAGTTGTAGGTGTTGTGGGTGTAGTTGTAGGTGTTGTTGTGGGTGTTGTTGTAGGTGTTGTTGTGGGTGTTGTTGTAGGTGTTGTTGTGGGTGTAGTTGTAGGTGTTGTTGTAGGTGTTGTTGTAGGTGTAGTTGTGGGTGTAGTTGTAGGTGTAGTTGTAGGTGTTGTGGGTGTTGTTGTGGGTGTTGTGGGTGTAGTTGTAGGTGTTGTGGGTGTAGTTGTAGGTGTTGTAGGTGTAGTTGTAGGTGTTGTTGTAGGTGTTGTTGTAGGTGTTGTTGTAGGTGTAGTTGTAGGTGTTGTTGTAGGTGTTGTTGTAGGTGTTGTTGTGGGTGTAGTTGTGGGTGTTGTTGTGGGTGTAGTTGTGGGTGTTGTTGTAGGTGTTGTTGTAGGTGTTGTTGTGGGTGTTGTTGTGGGTGTAGTTGTGGGTGTAGTTGTAGGTGTTGTTGTGGTTGTAGGTGTAGTTGTTGTAGTGGTTGTTGGCGTTGATGTGGTTGTTGTGGTTGTGGGCGTTGTCGTTGTAGGTGTTGTGGTTGTGGTGGGTGTGGTTGTAGATATTGTGGTTGTTGTTGTTGTAGTGGTGGGTATGGTCGGGGGTAAAGTGCTGGCTTGAAAAGGCTGTAAAACGTCAGATCGGATGTCCACGTAGTAGGAGAAGTAGTCCTGCACCACAGTCACCCTGGGGGGAGAGAGGGAGTTTATGTAGTGGTTTTACGCCCTCATCTACACAATTTAGATCATTTAGGAGGCGGGCTGAGAGGGATACAACATCCCAGCAGAGAGATGGAGATATTCTCCCCACTCGGGAATTTAACTCGAGTCTCCTGTGTACGACATACACACACGGGCGCACGCGCACATACACACACACACACACACACACACA
>NW_004798105.1:229023-230437 GCF_000002075.1 Aplysia californica | reverse complement strand
GGGTATTGAAGTATGTGAGGCAGCGTGGTGGAATCAGGCTCTCGTCAATTTCGGAGAATGTAAAGTTATTGGTATCATCTTAAAGCTTGTTTACTTGTCTTTATTTGCATGAAAAAATATCCATTTATCTTAAATACAAGTCGAGATATTTGCAAATGAAGGAGGTGGGGGCCACCTGTTTTCAGAGGTAAAATCAGTGAAAAAATGGCCGCCAAAGTCAAAGAGTAGTTATTTCCTCAGCTTAAGAGTCCGTGGTAACTGAAAATTTACTTTTTTGTGCCTTTTATCAACGTTTTCAGAAAAATATACACAGAAATTAGTTCTTTATTGGGCATGAAAAGTGTTGAGCCAAAAAACAAAAATGTGATAAAAATTAACAAACCAGCGGAAAAATGCAAGTTTCTTCACTTTGATTAATTTGACGAGAGCCTGATTCCACCACGCTACCTCACGCATATTATCTTAGACTGGCACTGTCATGGTCGCGGCTCTCTGTTCTATAGAAAATCTGCGCTGCGCTGATACTCACCATGAGTGCTTAAATAAAAAAACAAAATAATAGTCTTGCTATCGGGGAGTGCGCGTAAATTATCTCTCCTTGTCTCTCGTTTGAGTCCAGTCAATAGAGTCTCTCCACAGTGAACGAGAGTTAAATCAGGGGACTCTCGTGGCCTAGAGGTTAAAGTGTTTGCCTCTCATTCAAAAGTCTCGGGTTCGAATCCGGGTAGCGACCGAAAAATTTTCTTCTCTAAAATTGTCTCCTTTTACCTCTTTACCTGCTCTCTAGCAATGTCCTGTCGTCTGCTTTCGTCTCCACTTTCTGCTCCCCACCCCTTCACTTCCTTTGCCCCCTCCTCTGGGCTCCTGACTTTTTCTGCAGTCTTTCTTCTACTACTCTTTGGCTCCTTCTTACTGCTGTCTTTCAGCCACACCCCTGATCTTCTAGAAGGAAAGATCTACACTTACCCTTCTCGGACAAGGGCAAAAAAATCTCGGAAGTTCCGTGTGCAAGTTGCACACGTTAAAGATCTCTTTGTGGTCAAACATTGATATGAGTAGGCTTCAGCCGCCACCCGGGTAAAATTCAAAATTTGCTACGAACTGAAATATATTTAATGTGTCCAGGGCGCTCATATGACCTTAAAACACTTACCAAAAAAAGGAAGTCTCTCCACAATGAATCAGAGTTATGTCAGAGCACACAGTCTTGTATGTTCCACTGCCCGTCTAAGGACAAACTACTCACAGTCTTGTATGTTCTACGACACGTCTACGGACAAACTACTCATAGTCTTGTATGTTCTACGACACGTCTATGGACAAACTACTCACAGTCTTGTATGTTCTACGACACGCCTATGGACAAACACGTCTACGGGGAATCTACTCACAGTCTTGTATGTTCTATGACACG
>NW_004798105.1:225617-228532 GCF_000002075.1 Aplysia californica | reverse complement strand
TTATTATTATTATTGTTGTTGTATATTCTACAACGCGTCTATTGGGAATCTACTCACAGTCCTGTATGCCTGGAGCACATCTATGGACAAACTACTCACAGTCGTGTATGTTCTACGGCACTTCTATGGGGAAATTACTCACTCACAATCTCGCCATACTGGTATTTTGTCTTTGGACAAACTACTCACAGTGCCACCACACTCATATCGCGTGCTGTCCGCCGGCTCAAAACTGCCCACAGCCACTGTGACGTCATCTGCGTCACGTGCCTGCAACAGGAAGCCAGAGAACATGGCGGTCGCCTCGATGGTCACTGGGGAAGTAAGTAGGCGAATTGAACAAACAGATGTGTGACATCGTGCGGGCATCTGACGCTTGGCAAAAAAATATGTACGGTGAAATGGAAGAAACGTATATTTTTAGTTTGGGTAATTTCTATCATTTTTTTTCTCAGTACCTTTATTATGTCCATTCAAAAACACATTTATGTATGGATTTTACTGGGGGGGGGGGGGAGCAAAAACCAAAAATAAATAATTTTAAAAAAGATAGACTGAAAAACATTGATCAAAGGCACAACAAATATAAGTGCAAACTTGCAGTTTCCAAAGACACTCATGCTTTGGGAGAAACCAAACTTTGGCGGCTATTTCCTCGCTAATTTTACTTCTGACACCAGGCAACCCCCACATCCTTCAATCACAGAAAAATTAGATGCAAAACAATTGAACAAACGTTAACATTATAACGATTACTGTGTGTGCCCAAAATGACGAGCGCATGATTCCATCGTGTCGTGACCCATTCCCTTTCCTTACGTCACATATATGTCAAGACGTGAGTGACACAGTGTTTAGGAAGGTGGCTATTTGGGTCTGTCCTTGAGAAAGGCAAGATAACCTTAACTAAGAAACTGTGCACTACGCAGTGGCGACCAGCAATGGTGAGTTGATTGTCTGCTCAGATGTGACATTGTGTGCTGTATGACGTTAAAAGGTGAACGTATACAGTGTGTGTGTGTGTGTGTGTGTGTGTGTGTGTGTGTGTGTTTGTGTGTTTGTGTTTGTGTGTGTGTGTGTGTGTGTATGTGTGTGTGTGTGTGTGTGTCTGTGTGTCTGTGTGTCTGTGTGCCTGGAGAAAGGTCCCAGTTGTCGGAAATTTTGGATATTGAAATGAGGGCATATTGTTGTAGCAAATTCAATGTTGAACACGCTGATTTTATTTCAAATATCTGGAGAAGTTTTAAAAATGTGCCACAGTTTGTAACACAGGGTGTAAAGACAAGGTTTGGAGGAAAAACCCAAATTCTAGCACCACATTTTTAACCTTTGGTAAAGTACAACATATTGCAGAAATAACTTATGGAAAATATCTTGACTTAATACATGTATATTGTAAAATCCTGTCAATATGTTATTAAGAAATGGTTAAACGTATGTTTTTTTATGGAACTAGATTCTTGACCAGGTACGACGTTTTGGCAATTTCACCACGCTGCTCAGAAAGATCTTTGCCTACAACCGGGACCTTTCTTCAGGCACACACATAGATGTGCTATTGTGTGCTGTATGACGTTGACAGAAGAACGTACACCAAAACAAATGTGATATTGTGTGCTGTATGACGAATATAGACGTAGCATTGTGTGCTGTATGACGAATATAGACGTAGCATTGTGTGCTGTATGACGAATATAGACGTAGCATTGTGTGCTGTATGACGTTGATAGATGAACGTATACAGATGTGGCATTGTGTGTTGTAGGCGTAAATAGATATGGCATTGTGTGCTGTATGACGTAGATAGATATGGCATTGTGTGCTGTATGACGTAGATAGATATGGCTCTGTGTGCTGTGTGACGTAGATAGATGTGGCATTGTGTGCTGTATGACGAAGATAGATATTAGATATGGCTTTGTGTGCTGTATGACATAGATAGATATGGCATTGTGTGCTGTGTGCCGTAGACAGATATTAGATAAGGCATTGTGTGCTGTATGACGTAGATAGATATGGCATTGTGTGCTGTGTGACGTAGATAGATGTGGCATTGTGTGCTGTGTGACGTAGATAGATATAGCCCTGTGTGCTGTAAGATGCCGACAGATAGACGCCGGTGTTCACACTTGTCTGTCGTGAGTATGTCATATTGTGTACCGGCGTCTGGGGTGTAGAGGTCAAGCTCTTCGCTGTCACACGCAGGAGACTCGAGTTCGATTCGCCAGTGGAGGGAAATTTCTCTAGAATATCTCGGTTTTTCTACTAGGATGCTGTATCCTTCTCAGTCCGGGTTGGCCCTGACAGTCAGACAGGTGGGGTCGGGGGCCCGTCTCCTAAATGAACTAAACTGTGCCAGCTGTGGAGTATAACTAAAGTTGTTCCCGCATCCGATCCGGACATTGGGGATTGCCTTGTTAGTTAGAAAAACTTCCTGAGCCTTCGGCATATCGTGGTAGGGTGGCCAGTTCCTTTCGATGCCGCCTTTACTTTCCCAACTCGAAGACAGGTACCCATTGCTGCTGGGTGGATAGGAGGGGGCGAAAAAAATCCATGTCCGAACCGAGGCTCGAACCCGGACTTTCCGCTTTGTGAAGTACAAATACAAATACCTTTGTTATCATTTTTTTTTTAAAAACAAGCTCACCATCCACCACCTCAAAAGGGACGTAACTTGTCTTGGACAGAGTGATGCTGTAAGGTCCGGGGAGAGGCAGAATGGAACCCGGGTGGCCAGGGATCATGTCCTGGCACGCACTGCTCGGGGCGCCCGTGCCGAAGGCGTGGCACGACGGGGTCAGGGTCAAGGTCAGAGCCAGGGTCAAGGCGAAGGTGAGGCAAACAGTGCGGGGGATAGCCGGTGGAACGGGGGGACGTGGGGAGGAGGCCATCTCTCTCTCTCTCTCTCTCTCTCT
>NW_004798105.1:215931-217376 GCF_000002075.1 Aplysia californica | reverse complement strand
TTGTGTGTGTGTGTGTGTGTGTGTGTGTGTGTGTGTGTGTGCAAGCGCACGAGCGTACATGTTTGCGCTAATTGTTCTCTAGAAAAGACAACAACAACAACAACAACAACAAAGGAATGATCCAAGCACGGTAACCTAAATAATAAAAGAATAAGGTCAATGAAAATGTCTTTTTCATTCTTTCCCTCTGCTCACTTCTTTGTTCTCCACTTCCTCCCTTCACACACACGCGCTCGCTCACCCCCTCACGCCTGCACGAGAGAGATTTCTCACATATAGATAAGTGCCATGTACACTGAGCACAGAGCGCTGAACAGGGCACAACTTGAGAATTGTCGATCGTTCAACAAACTCACTACTTACAGAGCCTGGAATGACGCAATCATTTTAAGCGTTCCCTCCTCTCGTCGTACTATTAATAGCCCGTGCTATAAATAGCCTGTGTGGCTCACCGGCTCACCCAATGAGTGGCTGTCCACGTGGTGCGCGAAGTGAGTCACGAAAGGGCGCGGCCGTTCACAGAAGCCAAAGAGATGTTTTCGGGGGGACTATTTTTTTACTTGGATTTTATACTGACGAAAAACAGAAGACAAAAAAAAAAAACAAAGAAAAAAATAAGAAAAAAAAAGTTTCGAAATAATCGGGGCTTGTTTTATGTAGCTGGTGTTGGTCAGAGCGTGCTTCGTTATATCTATCTATCGCCAGTGATCATTTAAAAAAATTGTTGTTGGCGAGAGGGTGTGAGTGTGAAGGAAAGTGAGCACAGATTGCACGTGTGTGTGTGTGTGTGTGTGTGTGTGTGTGTGTTTGTGTGTGTGTATGTGTTTATGTGTGTGTGTGTGTGTGTGTGTGTGTGTGTGTTCACGGGTGTGTCATCTCCACCAACAGGGCTGAGCGACCTGCTGTGAGCGTGCATGAGTGGAGAGTGTAATCTTAGGTCGTGTCTCTCTTCTTTGTATTGGGCGATAGGATGATGTTGTCAGTGAATGACAAAGGCTAGCAGAGAAAAATGTACACAAACCGGCGGCATTAGGCAACTGGAAACCACTGCTGTAATAACATCCCAAGAATAGTCATGGAAAAGAACATTCATTTACAAGAAAAAGGAAGGAATGGAGAACCATGATCGCCGATATCTGTCACAGATCTTGCACTGGATGATAGGATGATGAGAAAATAAATTTCTTTTTTTTATGGGGTTGGGTGAAAAGGGGATGGAGTGATAGGAAGAAGGTAGGTGTGATGAGGAAGAGACTGTGGAATAAAAGAAATATAATAGAGATAGAAGAGGAGAAACAGAGGGGTGGTGAGTGGAGGGAGAGAGATGGGGACTGGGAGAGGGAGAGGTGGGGTGAGGGGTGGCAGAGAGGTTGGGACAGGGAGAGAGAAAGAGAGAAAGTGTGTGTATATGAAGTAGTTGTAGTGTGTGTGTGTGTGTGTGTGTG
>NW_004798105.1:212123-213646 GCF_000002075.1 Aplysia californica | reverse complement strand
GTGTGTGTGTGTGTGTGTGCGTGTTTACATTTGTGTGTGTACATTTAATTTTGGGTGTGTACATTTGGTCGCTTTCAAGGATAAGCGGGCTAACCCAGATTTTGGGGGTTTCCGGAAATCTTAGCCCACACCAAAAGTGGGCATTGCCCTACCTATAGGAAAAGTTTGGTTTCTTTGGTGTGTATATTTGTTTGGTTATAGAGAAAAGTCTCCTTGTCTTTAAAAGAAACTAAACAAGGTGCAAAAACTTTCCCTTCGATTTTCTCAAAACAGCGTTTTTACTGGATAGCCCCCTTGTGCTTAAAAGCGACCAGTGTGTATACATTCGTGTGTGTGTGTGTGTGTGTGTGTGTATGTGTGTGTGCGTGTGTGTGTGTGTGTGTGTGTGTGCCTTTGTGTGTACATAGTGTGAGTGTGTGTGAGTGTGTACATTTGTGTGTTGGTCAGAAAGGCGAGGCAACATTGGCTTTAGTCTGCCGCTGACCGCACCCACCGCGCCTTTCAGACCAACACAACACAAATGTACACACACACACACACACACACACACACTATGTACACACACACACACACTATGTACATACACAAATGTACTAACACACACTCACTCATCTTGTGTCCACTATGTTGGTAAAGATTCACCAATAGCTCTGAGTCGAGTAACAGAAATGAGAAAGGAACATTCACATTAATTAGAAACACCCAAAAAATTTCAGCCTCCCACCCAGTGGGTGGTTGATAGGTGCTCTGGTGTGATCTGTTTCTTCTTTCTTATCAAACATCTGTCATCCTGATCTCTCCTCCTTCTTTTTTTATATTTGTTCTTCTCTTGTAACACCTTTAATCTTCGACACTTGACTTATATGACCTAATAGTGTTGAAAGTACCGTAAAAGTGTTACTGAAACTAAAGCCTCCCCACCCAGCTCCACGGAAGGACGTCACTGGTTGTGTCTCGTAATGTACGGCCACAGAAGTAGAAGAAAGCGGACAGAGGGGGCAAGCAACATTTTGAGATGGTTGCAAACGTTAGGTTGAAATTTGAAATGTCTTACTGTAAAGTCCACCACCCATCCCTGTAAAGAAAAGGGATAGGCCCGTAGGTAGGACATCAGCCAGGGACTGAACGCTATGCGTCACTCTCCTCTATACATGTGACGTCATCATACCGCCAAAAAGGGCCTCCTTTTATTTTTAATGTGGGCGTTTTTACCATTTAGATCATTAATAATTAAGGCCTGGCTCCCGACATTGCTTGTCAGGACCAACCCGGGCAGAAGGGGATACAAGTTGATACAACATCCCAGTAGAAATACCGAGGTACTCGATAAAATAAAACATTCTCCCCTCTCGGGAATCAAACTCGGATCTGCTGCGTGCGACAGCGAAACACCTCACCGCCCCCGCTACATCACAGATGGCGGAGATTTCTCTGACGTCACGTGTCTGGGACAGACTCGGCCACTGAGGCAGAACATTCACAAACTTACATACGAACTTCTCTCGTTACAACCCCCCCCCCCC
>NW_004798105.1:199125-211896 GCF_000002075.1 Aplysia californica | reverse complement strand
TACTACTACTACTACTACTACTACTACTACTACTACTACTACTACTACTACTACTACTACTACTACTACTACTACTACTACTACTAGATATACTACAACTACCGGTACTAGTAATAATGATAACTTCTTCCCAAAGTCTAAGCAGATATTTAATTCTCAGTGTTCTTCTAACTTCTCCACTTCTGAGTACATACTTTCAGAGGGTGGTTGGCGGGTGCTCTGCTGTGGTTTGCTCCTTCTGTCCTATCAAACATGTTATATCGTCCTTTTCTCTCCTTCTTTCTATGCTACTCTCTAGTAACACTTCTAATCTTCGGCACTTATTATGACCCTAGCTGCAAGCGCAATAAAACTCTTACTAAAATCTATTATGAAGTAATCATACTATCTCAAGTGACAAATGACCAGCCCTGTCTCTGTTTGAGTTAGTCAAGTTAGTGGGTGGTTGGCGAGTGATCTGGTGTCGTTTGCTCCTTCTTTCCTATCAAACATCTATCGTCTTTATCTCCCTTCCTTCTTTTTTTGTGTTTGTTACTCTCTTGTAACACCCCTAATCTTCTGCATTTATATGACCTTATTGTGTTGCAAGTGCCGTAAAACTCTTGTAAACTTAAAAACTCTGTGTTCATCCTTCATTCATTTATTAATTCATTCATTCATCCACACGTCTGACACCATAAAACGAGAGATTAATAAATCATTCTCTTACCTTTTGTTCTGACTTTATCGATCTCAGAGTATCGATCCCAACACACCTCAAACCAAGCGGAATCAGACGATCGAAACCTCGCAGGTAGACTGGAGACTTGAGACAGACTACAAACTACAACCAAGAGTTCACGGTTCAGTATTATCTACAACGGCTCAATGACCCTAAAACTGGAGCTATATTATTATGATATCGGTGTGTATATTTTCCTCTTAACAACTGGCCAGCCTTCCAGTTTGAAACACACGAATCCTCGGTGTTGGCTCTGTGGGTTTTGTGAACAAACTGAACATTTACTGAGTTGAGTTTGTAAATAAACAGTCAGTTACCAGACACACCTTCGACAATGGGGTGGTAAAACAGAACACAATTAATTATGCTTAAGCCAATACCTGTTTTTCTAGAGAAAATCACGGAGGGAAACAGGAAAACGACATCCCTGAGTGTTGATAGATGGGCCTTGATCAATCCTTACGCAACAATAGAAAGGTGTGTTCTATTGTAAGTCACTGCTACGTCGCACTGTGTGTCCTAGTCCTATGTGAAATAATGAATAATGTGTCCTAGTCCTATGTGGCACTGTGTGTCCTATCTAGTCGTATGTGACACGGTGTGTCCTAGTCCTATGTGGCATTGTGTGTTCTGGTACTATGTGGAATAATTTGTCCTACTCCTATATATGGCACGATGTCATAGTCCTACGTGGCACGGTGTGTCCTAGTCCTATGTTGTACGGTCTGTCCTAGTCCTGCCCCCAAACATTGGAAGTGGAAGAGTTGCCCTCAGTGGCCGAGAGTCCTGGGATATTGTGCCAGTCTGCCAGTCTCACCACACAGTCCCACAGTACAATACATGTATGTAGGCCTACCATGCTGCTTGGGTAACGATCTCTCTGTGAGTGTGTGCGTTTGTGTGTGTGTGTGGGGGGGGGGGGTTACAAAAGACACAAGGCAAGGGCGGCACCGGTACAGTACAAAAGACATGGTCACTCAGGTGTGGAGCCAGAGATTGGAGTGTTTTCTAAGCCCCCTGTTATTGGCGTCCCAGTGCCCACAGACGTGGGAGAGAGACAGATGGCGCGATAGGGAGCCAGAGATTGGAGTGTTTTCTAAGCCATCTGTTGTTGACGCCCCAGTGCCTACAGACGTGTGGGAGAGACAGATGGCGCAGATTGCGCAATAGGGAGTCAGAGATTGGAGTGTTTTATAAGCCCTCTGTTGTAGTTGTTGGCGCTCCAGTGCCCACAGACGTGTGTGAAAAACAGATGGCGCAATAGGGAGCCATAGATTGGAGTGTTTTCTAAGCCCTCTGTTATTGGTGCCCCTGTCCCCACAGACGTGGGGGAGAGACAGAGTTTGGAGTGTTTTATAAGTCCTGTTATTTTAAAAAAAAGCCAGAATCCACAGATATAGGGAGTGAGACAGACGGTGCAATGGCAGGAAGTGTTATGATAGACTGTAGATGTTTTACATCTCCATGGACACCGTTTAGATCATTTAGGAGGCAGGCTGCTTCAGCAATGTATGCCAGTGACAAACCGAGAGGAGTTCAGACAGTACATTTCTGTGACGCACATTATGTCCTCTCTATATCCCCCCCCCCACACACACATTCCCCCAAACTGTCAAGACGAGATACTCGGAGACAGCACAAGGCCAAGGGTTATCTCAACTATTTCTACAGTGCTGTGCTCTGAGTGGGGAAAATGTCGTCATCATCCTTGTCTCTGTCACATGCTCGGTTCAAGCATGATGTTTGCTTTTTCTTTCTTAATCCATACTATCGTCATTTTTTTCTCTACTTGGTTTGTCACACTCTTGTGACCCGTTATTTCCGGGACGCCTTGATCGTCGAAGTGGACTTTATGCTGTTGAATTTACAGAGGTGAGCAGAGTAAGCCTGATTCCCTGTAAAGACTTCTCTGTCGACATCAACCCCTTGGCGCTCATATGACCTTACGCAGTTGCGAGCGCCGTAAAATCTCAACTAAAACTGACTAAAGCATGATGTGCTTTAAAAAAAAGAAAAAAGAAAGATGTCGGTGTTTTACGTGTCCATAGACACAATTTAGATCATTTGAGAGGCGAGCGTCCCACCTGCCTGGACCAACCAGCAGAGAGGAGTCAGATACAGCAACATCCCAGGGGACCCTCCGACACACTCCAAGTAACATTTAAACATTCTCCCCACTTGGGTCACCTGTGCGTGTACCACAGTGAGGTGTTTACTTTAACTTTAACTACTACACCACAGCGAGGTGTCCAACTACTACACCACTCGGGTCTCCTGTGCACCACAGCGAGGTGTCTAACTACTACACCACTCGGGTCTCCTGTGTGTACCACAGCGAGGTGTCTAACTACTACACCACTCGGGTCTCCTGTGTGTACCACAGCGAGGTGTCTAACTACTACACCACTCGGGTCTCCTGTGCACCACAGCGAGGTGTCTAACTACTACACCACTCGGGCCTCCTGTGTGTGACAGTGAGGTGTCCAACTACTACACCACAGCGGTCTCCTGTGTGTACCATAGCGAGGTGTCTAACTACTACACCACTCGGGTCTCCTGTGTGTACCACAGCGAGGTGTCTAACTACTACACCACTCGGGTCTCCTGTGTGTACCACAGCGAGGTGTCTAACTACTACACCACTCGGGTCTCCTGTGTACCACAGCGAGGTGTCTAACTACTACACCACAGTGAGGTGTCTACTACACCACTCAGGTCTCTTGTGTCACGTAGTGTAGTGCAGGGAAGAAGCAAGACAAAAAAAAAAAAACAAGAGGGAAAAAAATAGGACACAACCTTCCAGTGGCACCCCCTAGCCACCTGCTGAGAGAAGACAAATATATATCTGAGTGATAGAGAAGGAAGAAATGAAGGAATAAACTAGAGAGCAACAGACTCACAAACATTCATAAAACACGAGTCAAAATCAGATTTGATGTTTACATTGCAAATCAACTTATTTTCACTTTATTCAGGGTCATGCATGTTTCAATTTTCATCCTCATCATTCAAGTTTTAAAAAAAAACAACTCCCCCCCCCCCCCCCCAAAAAAAAAACAACAACCCAAAACAAAAGCATATAAAAGAAAAGCAACCAGGTATTCATGCGACAAATAGGGTAGCGGTATCGCGGTATAAAAATCCACACCAGTACCAGCAACTTCTCACAACAATACAGGATGTTTCTCGTACATCATAAGCCAGTGTTGCTTTCTTTCAACTTCTCACTTTCAACTAATCAACTTTTTAGAATAACAAAAATAAAACCCCAACCAAAACAACAAACAAAAACCAATCATGTTTCAGTTCCGATGACAAATTAGCTCTAGTTATGTTTGTTTAAATAGAAGTGAGGCTAGACAAGCTTCTAAGGAGAAACACCAAACATTTTGAATGTGGTTTAGTTTTCGTAAGTTTTACAGCACCTGTAACATAATTAGGTCATACAGGTGCTGACGATAGGTGTAAGGGTGTAACAAACAGAAAAGAAAGAGATAGATAAAGACGACAGATGTTTGGTAGGAGGAGGAGTAGGAGCAAACTCCGCACCATGCGGGAGAGATATCTAGGTCAGTTCCAGCCACGTGGGCAGACAACATATTATAATTATTTCACAGTCAGTCTCTCAGTAGTCACATGTGTCAGAAAGAAAGCAAAAATACCGGAAAAAAAGAAATGGGTAAAAATGAGGTAGAAAAGCAAACACCAAAGAATGAAACATGATGCAGAGTGGTCTTTGCAAGTACTTGTAAACTATTTCCCCCCACATGACATGAATGATGAACATACATTACCCTCAAGAGTGGAAGTGAGAAGCAATTTTTTTTCATTTGGATTTAGTTTTGATCACTTTGACTTATTGAAAGCTGTGTGGAATGAAAACAAAAAAAACAACAATAGTTATAAATACATTATTCTACAGTAGAGTATGAATCAAGCATAAGTTAAATGTATTTGTACATACAGCATGCATCCATATATATAGCGCAACAATCATAATGTACAACACGCTCTCTCCCTCTGTCTCTCTCTCTCTCACGTACAATCATAACACACAACTTGCCGAACAACACGCTCCCTCTCATGCACAACTTGTCAAACAGCACTGTCTCTCTCTCTCTCACACACATTGACCAAAAGTCCAGTCAAGCAAGTATAAATTTGAGTTTGGTGGTAGAGTGAAGAATGAATAACATTATTACACAAACAACCAAAAAGAATCAGACATTCCCGGTTCTTCCAACAGCTTTTTTTCCCTTGAGCCCCAACAGTCTGTCAGATTACAAACGGAAACAAAAAGATGCCCACTTACAAGGGGGATAATTCCCACACTTTTAAACGCTAGCATTCAGGCAAAGCACGTACTACCAGTTTGTTCACAATTACACACAATCGCACTGATGCTGGACAGTGATCACACTGACTAACACACATAGAATATATATATATATACATATTATTATGTAATCAGGTATTTTTTTTACAACTCCGCCAGAACGTCATATACATCATGTACACACAAGTCATGCTCAGATCACAGACAAGGAGAAAATTTCCCCAGAACTTATTTCACCTTACAGAATGCAAATTGAATGATGAAAGCCAAACAAAACAAAAAAACTCCAAAGAATTGTGAAAAAAAAAGTTCTTCTCATTGTAATGATAGTCATGCTGACACAGAAACCACCACATAAGACGACCCATTAAAAAGACCCCCCTCCCCCAAGGAAGTGAAACAAAAGTGGAAAACGGTTAAATTTTTTCCTTCATATACCCATATGGATGAAATAGAAGGTGTGTAATATATAGTGTTAACACTAACATCAAAATAAAATAAAAAAACAGGCACTACTTACTACTTCAGCCATATATATATATAACAAAAATACCTGTTTGTCTCACAGTTACAACACCCCAAGAAAGAAAGAAATTCATAGCCCCGCCCCAACATTTAAGAGATTTCACTGATTGAAGCAGCCTTATCCTACTAGACTACTACTATTATAATACAGCCCCAGTGAGGAGTTTTGGTATGGCGTAGCATGGCATGGGGCGAATGTTGAAATATTTTCTAGAAATAACATGTATCAGCACATGTCATTATAAGAGTAGAACTTTTTATTCATCATCATTTCTTTCTAGGAGATCTGAAAGCCAGTCAGTTCACAAAAAGTGAACATTGTTTATCACAAAGCTTTTAAAACGCTTTGAACGTCATTTTTCATAATATGAATGAAAATTTACACAGAGTACCTGCCAGAGATTCTATTTTACAAGGGTTGAAATGTACAGTCATCTATGCCAGGAAATCCCACTATTCACACATGTACAATATCACAATTTGTTGCCAGGTCAATGTACACAGGTACTCCATCTTTTTACAACCTTACACAATGTACAGAAATGCATTTGTGAGGCATCGTGGTGAAATCAGGCGCTCGTCAAAATGATGAAATCCGAGAAACCAGCATTTTCCGGCCAGTTTGGAATTTTTTTTCTCAAATTTTTGTTTTTTGGCTCAACGTCTTGTTTGTCCATTTAAAATCACTTTCATGAGTGGATTTTATTTTTATGCAAAAACGTTGATTAAAGGCACAAGAAATCTAAATTTGCAGTTTCCAAGGACTCTTAAAAGCTCTATGGAAGTCACTTATAAAACTTTGGCGCCATTTTCTCACTAATTTTACTTCAGGCGACCCTCACCCCCTTCAATCGCAAAAATCTCGACTTCAATTCAAGATAAATGGATTTTTTTTTTTCATCGAAAGCAAGGCAAAAGAACAACTTCTAAGATGACACTGATAACTCCATTTGCCAAAAAATTGACGAGCGCCTGACTTCACTGCGATGTGACACATTTATTCTTCAATTACTCTCTCTATATATATATACCATCAACACTACACATTTACACTTTACACATTGCTGCTCAGTCACAACTTCTTCATGTGAAACAACATTCTCAGAACAAGTAATCGTCATGTGCCGGAGCTGCAAGACACTTTTACGCCGTCGACTACGGAAGAGGGCTTAATTGTTTGTTCATACTCCATGTTACATTTTTCAAAAAATAACAAACATTTAAAAGACTGAGCCACATTCATGAATCCCACGACTCGCAATCGTAGCAGTAAAACCATTTAAGTATGGGGAAAAGAGAAAAAAAAAGGGCTTCCATAATAACTTACAATATCAAAGAAAAAGTGAAAGTTTATCGCTTGTACAATGGTTTCCTCTCCTTGGCCATGCCCACGTAATCCGCCGGCCCGGAGACATTGAAGAAGGAAGGACTCGACCAGATGTTCCAACCGGTGCCGTCCGACTCGGACCACGCGCCTGGGTAGAGAGGACCCCACACTGGCTCTGGTTGCAGTTGCTGGATACTGTTGCCATTGACGACTGTTTGGGCTGCTGACGGGAAAACTGCTGCTCTATGACAAGAGTTGACGACAAAGCCACCAGTCAGGTGTGTCGTAGCTTGCTGTGTCGCAGGTTTGGCCGAGGTGATGGCTCGGGGGGCGGGTGGGGGATGGGGAGAGGGAGTCCTGCTGGGGGTTGACAGAATCTGCCGTGTTGGTGGTGGCGGTGTCGACAGCGAAGGTGGTGGTGGTGTCGATAGCACTTTAGTCGGGCTCATCATGGGAAGCAACATGCCACCCTGTGCTGGAGGCGGGCTGCTCACGGTCCAGTACTCGTTATACAGCGGCCGAGACTGTCCAGCCATGCCTGACCACTGGTTGTTTCTGGACTGGTTTTGAACCTGACGCGTGTCTGCTGACCAGGTACCATCGACTGAAGGTTTCGGAACTTGCATATTTTCCATCTTCGACCCCTGCAAGACTCCGTTCTTTCTTTGAGGCAGCTCTCTGGCAGCATTTGCCTGTTTCTTCGACTGTTTAACAGTCCACCCGTTTGACTTGACGGGGTCTGTCCGCCCTGGGGGGCTCCGCACGGAGGTCGCAGGGGTAACATCTACACTTGGAGGTCTGGAATCTTCTTTGGCCACTTGAGAAGTGTGGTTGTCCTCCTCTATGTCGGCGGTGTAGCGGTCCACAGCACACATCAGCATCCGCAGGTGGTGAGACACCAGGTTCTTCCTGTCAACTCCAGAATCTGACTCGTCTTCCTTTTCTTTCTGATCAGCAACTCTTTCCAGCTCGCGGAGCATTTCGATTGTCCTTATGTCCGGGTCTGAGAGGTCAACTGAACGCTTTTCCTCATTTTCCTTTGCCGGGGAGTTCTGATTTGTCACAGTTTGGGTATTCGGTTCCACGGGGCTCCCCTCTATCAGCGGGTCATCCACCCACACATCTTCGTAAGGCGTTCTTGCCATCTCGAGGTATGGCGACATGATGTCACGACTGTCCACAAGTGCAGGACTAGACTGGAGGCTGGAGGGGTATGTAGATATTTCTGACGGTAAAAGAACGTCGCTTGTACTGTTGTTCTGACCGTTGTCTATCCCCCAGGGCGACGGGGGAGGGGTGCAGTAACTTGGTGGTACCAGGTACTCCCCGGCGTGCGAACCTCTGAGTGCATACTTCAGCATGGAAGTGTCCACATGTAGCAAGGCGTCTTCCTTAGTGTTGGGAGACCACGCCTGTGGGTCAGGTCTGTTGTACGTCCTCAGCGGTTGCTTCATGGCACAGTTTGGCGTGTGTGTGTAAGGCGCACTCTCGCAATTCGGAGAGTGTGTGTAGTGCGAACTGTCAATAGAAATCTGATTCAACTGTGGAGAAACGGAACGAAATGCCGGTGACGACCTACAATATTCATTCTCCTGGTCTACTGGATCTGTTTCTGTCGCAGGTTTTGGTGACGACGATGATTTCTGGCGTTTGAATCGAGGAGGTAAGTCTCTAAAACGAGCAGCGGCGTTGTTATCGTGGTGGTGGCGGAAACGTTTCTGTGATGTCATTGTCATCTTTAACAAGTAAGCCACACTGGATTTGCCTAGTTCAAAGTCCCTCTATGCAGCAAGATACCCTGGTGAGAAAAACATAGAGCTATAATTAGGACAGTCGAAATGATCGATTTAACACAGTCACCCATTGTCCAGGTAAAAATGAAATGTCTGTCTTAAACAACGTCACCATAATGTAGACTCTAAAAGCAACAAAAAGTAAGGGGGGAATGGAAAGTGACCGTTTGTTTCGGTATGACTGTGAACACACACAGGTCACACATCTGAATCTGAATTAGAGAGTAGGTCTCTGTGCAGTCTAAAAATACAAGAAGGAAATCAGAAATCATGGTCACGTCTGGACTGTAATGACATGGAAAATTATCGTCGACTCATCCCCGGTGGCAGTGGTCAGTTTCCCTTTATATATAAATATGTCAACAAGACTGTAATGTTAATTAATTGTTGGGACATAATAACCCGAGGCTGTGGAACTTGCTTAAGATTTTTAGTAGGCCTAACCCAAAACGGAATGTCAATACCATGTCTTATAATGTCTGACATTTTAAAAACCATGTGTATGAGCTCTCTTATTTTCACAAAATTTTAAAGTTCAACCTCAAGGGTCTGATCCTAACAGATCACACTGAGCTAGGCTACCCGCTGATTTGCGTACTCCATATAATTTCAGTTGTGCAATTAGATCTATTTGTGGATTCACCCAAATTTTTTTCTGAGGAAGAAAAACTCCAACATCCAACAGTTAAAAAAACACACCAAAAAACTCAACTTGAGAAACCATGCCACAAACCGTTGTTTCCTCACCCTCACACTCAAACCATACTGAGACAAACAAAAAAAAAGTTCTTTGTTCATTTTACCCCAGCCTTAGAAAAATATGGCCATAAAATATGACAGCTTAAACTGCAAGTTATACACCCGTCTCATGTACACGTTTGATATACTTTATTAAATTTCTAGTAGTATTTTGCATGCTGAACACGAATATATGGCCTTCATTTTTGCGCAAATCAATATTTACTGAGTTATTGATGTTTGAAAACAGAACTAGGACCAGTGGCGTAGTAATATTTGACTTATTTTTAACAACATGGGGGGTATATATATGCCCCCCTGAAATTCACAATGATTTGATGTTTTGGCAATTAGGATTGATATTTACATGAAAACAATTGATTTGCAGGGGTTTTAGTGGCCACATGTGTGTTTTGCAGCAAAAATTATGGCAGTTTAGCCTTCATATCAGTGTATCTGTGTGTGGGTGTAAAAGTAGAAATTTACCACTTTTACTAATCTAGAGTCTAGAAGCTAGATTCTAATATCTAGACTCTAGATTTAGATCTAGATTTTAGATTAAATCTAGATCCAGGCTCTAGAAAAGGGGAGCCAATAAATGTGGGCTCGATCTTCATGCAGTAGATTTAGATCTAATTTTGTAGATTGAGGGAGAGAGATAGGGAGAGAGAAAGGGAGACAGAGAGAGAGAGAGACAGAGAGAGAGAGAGAGAGAGAGAGAGAGAGAGAGAGAGAGAGAGAGAGAGAGGGAGAGATCTAGATCGAAAGTAATCGAGTGAAACTAAAACTAAAACTAGATCTAGATCTAGATCTAGATTCTAGATCTAGATCTAGATTCTAGATCTAGATCTAGAATCTAGATCTAGACGTCTATACTAGATCTAGATCTAGATCTAGATATTAGATCTAATATAGATTTTGCCCTATTGGTAGACCAAGATAAAAATTTAAAATATGAAAACCAACCGTCAAAAAAAAATAAATCATGTGGTCACAAAGATTCAGCGATCCGCTTCATAGTCTAGGCTAGGCCAGATCTTTCATCCGGCACGACAAGCTGCTAAGTCACAAAGGAACAGTTTCCGAACTCTCTTCTGCCTCGGTCTACGTCTATACACACCACGCGGACACGAAACATAACTGAGAGAAAGCAGATCTTTTATAGCCTACCCTTGTCTTACAAACCGATTGCACCATGATAGCTTCCATCTAGAAGTTTCGAAGCTAAGTCCGTTATTATAACCACGGGGCGAATCCCCCTAGACAGCCCCACCAGACACATGTGTTCCCCTCGCCCCGCATGTACTATAGATAGATCTAGATCTGGCTAGCATAGAGGCTAGAGGATAGGCTACCCACAATCACGCCATGCCTTCACATTATAACATACCTTTCATTAGGAATTAGGTAAAGTTTCCAATTCTCTGGGCCCGATGAACTAAGTTGTCGATCGAAGTCCGTTCGTGAACACGAGAACAGCAACAAGGGGACAAGTCCTCCGCGTCAAATCTGCTTTATCACAAGTACTGGAGAGTCACGTCCGCTACAGCGACCGAAGTAGAATGTGAGATCTCGTGGTTGCTCAGAGCTTTTTATAGGCCATGACAATTTAGCAACATAGTAATAGTGCTGACGTATCATCACGTGGTGTAAACATGGCCACCACGTCACGGTCGCCAGGAAAGCTCTGAGTCACTGTAGCTAAAAATAGAAAGGAATCCGGGCTTCGCTGTGTGTTGACCTGGTTGCCAGCCCACCCACTGAAGACAACACGGGCCTGCTCCTGTCGCTTGGCGGTGAGTGGGCGTGGAAAACTTGAGGGTATTTCCCTTACGACCTGGCTCGCATCCCCCCACTGCATGATGGGACTTGTTGGTTCACGATGGCTTCGATCTATCTACGCTAGGCTAGGCTAGGACAGGCTAGTTTTGGTGAGTGTTTCCGCCAGTCCGTTTCTCTGAGCAGGAACGAGAAGTTTTTACTATGTGCCAGTACAGGGACTGGTGTCTACTGTTTGTTTTAGTTTTAGATCTCTACCAGAACGTCAGTTTGTCGTACATACACGCCTCTCTCGTCCTACAAACGTCTGCGTCACGCTTCGCGCCCCCCCCCCCTCTCTCTCTCTCTCAACCTTTGACCCCGGTCCCACCCATCCCATCATGTGACTCTCTTCTCTAGGACAAACACCGTTTTATAACTCTCTCTCTCACCTGTTCGCTTGAACTTGAATCATGTTGGTGTTATCCATTGCTCAATGCCCGATCGCTTATATCACCAGTGGGCTCCAACCAACAGTGTGTGTAAATCCACTGTATAGGATAGACCAGACGAACGTATAGGTTATTATAGATAAAGGGGTACCCTCGTGTACCGCTGCACGTAATGATCGCCCCGGATGCATGAATAGCTGTTTCCTTGAAAATCTGAAGATCTAATTAGATCATAATTATATCCTACCTGTTAGACCTGTGAAGATCCAGATCATACATCATCATTTTATGATGCCTGTCACCCCTATCAACCCTCGCGTGAATCGAGGTTTAGAACTGCAAATTGGAATTTAAAATATAAATTAATTTTTTAAAAATTGTTTCCCGTTTCTTTCTGTCTTATCTCTTCAACAGCAACGTTCACTGTTCACGTGACAAATGGCATTCGCGTTCTTTCTTTTCGGGTTTCAGTGAACAGAAACAAAATACCACAGGTGCAGATTTATACCGAACGTGTTGAACGACATGCCCAATTGAAGTTGAGAGGGGGGGGGGTCCTTACAAAGTTGACGTCAACCATGATGCTCTAAAAGGGAGCTCTCGTGACCTCGAGGTTAAGGTTTTCGCCTCTCATTCAAATGCCTCCGGTTCGAATCCGAGCAGCGACGGAAGAATGTTATCCTCTAAAATTGTCTCCTTTCACCTCCTTTCCTGCTCTCTAGAAATGTTCTGTCCTCTGCTTGCGTCTCAATTTTCTGCCCCCGCCCCTTCACCTCCTCTCCTTTGCCCCCTCCTCTGGGCTTCTGACTCTTTCTACTGTTACTCCCTGGCTCCTTCTTACTGCTGTCTTTCAGCCATACCCCAGATCAAAATAATATGGTAGGGAAGATCTACACCTAGCCTTCTCAGGTAAGGGCGAAAGATCTCAGACGTCCCGAGTGCAAGTTGTGCACGTGAAAGATCCCTTGGTGGTCCAAAATCGACAAGAGTAGATCTAGGCTTCAGTCACCACCCGGGCAAAATTCAAAATTTCCTACCAACTGAAAAAGATTAATGTTTAATGTGTCCCGCACTCTCATGGCCTTATGATATATATATATGCAATTGTGAGCCCCGTAACC
>NW_004798105.1:196245-197596 GCF_000002075.1 Aplysia californica | reverse complement strand
CCAAAAAAAAAACAACCAAAACCAAAACCCCAAAAAGAACAACCCTGAACAAACCCAAACACCCACAACCCACTCCAGCCACAGCTGCCATGTGCACGCAATGTCAAAGAGGTGTGTCGCCTCAGGCGCTGTGTGAAAACATTTCTTGTCGTGTCCTAAGGCAGGTGTTCTCTCAGAACTACAGGTGACATCGTCTAAGACGATCACCCAATTCTCTAGGAAAAGGTGGCCGTGTAAGGCAGGACTGATCAACATTTAAAAAAGCAAACGATTCTCTTCTGAGGTCCCAACTGGAGGCGGTCGCAGACTGAGTGGTTGGTGTAAGGCAAGGCCCATTACCTCTTTGTCTGGTGTTACTGACTGGTCAGTTGCTGATGGGAACAGTGGGCGGGGCCAGAAACTCGCTGTCGTGACGTGCTGGTCAGCAGATTTGGGTGGGGCCTAGGTTTCTTCCACTTCTTTACCTCCCAAAAGCAAACAATAAAAGCAATACAGTGATGGTTTTTCTATGCTCACGGCAAGCTACGCATTTTGAGAACCATTCAAACGAGAAGTGTCACCTTTGTCTTCCATCTCTTTGTTCTACGTTAAATTTTTCTGGATGGTGGGGACGAAGCCGTTTCACCTCCAAATTTCTCTAATTTAAGATTTTATCTGAAGAAAAAGTTGCCTTAAAAGTGGTTTGATGTAATTAATAACTGTTAAATCTCAGCGGCACAAACACACAGCACTCCAAATTCATACCGTCTATGAGGTGGATTGGGTCGTGTTGTTGCAGAAAATAGAACGCGCCTAACAAAGGCACAATGGGCGCATAGGTTACTGTGTCACTGGGGGAAAGTGTGTCGTAAACTTTCATCCCATTGTCAGGGCAGGGACAGCGTGAGCCCTCTGTGCAGTGTTATTTTTTCAAGTCTTCTAACTTTTAACAAGAAGAGTTTCATTAAGGAGGGCTGGTTGATTGCTGAGCCCTAAAGACATTTGATTGGCTGTTAGGTTACTAGATCTATAGTTGAAAGCCGTGACAACAGTGATTGGATAAACGAGCAAGCCGCCTAGTTGATCACTCTGTGTTCATTGCGGGAGATCAGAACAGTTTCAACCGCTTATTTCGTTATTTTCATTTGCCTTGGGATAGACTTGGGGGGTGGGGAGGGGGGCTCAAGCCTGTGAGCCCTTCACTACCTACCGCCATTGTCAGCAGGTGGGATCAGAGGGCGGGGTCAGAGACTCGCCGTCGTGACGGGATGGTCAGCTGGTAGGAACAGTGGGCGGGGCCAGAGATCGTCGTGACGGGCTGGTCAGATGGTATGAACAGTGGGCGGGACCAGAGACTTGCCGTCGTAACGTG